>NW_010235743.1:0-34968 GCF_000690775.1 Eurypyga helias
AGATATTGAATAGAACTGGACCCAAGTGTGACTTCCCTCCAGCGTGTCACCGCACCACCCAGCTTGGTGTCGTCGGCAAACTTGCTGAGGGCAGCGTGGACTCTTTACATCACCCTCATACTGAAGGACATTCTGAGTTCTCCTGAACTGTAATATATACCTTTTTTCTAGGGAAGAAGTACGTTTAGTTAATTTGAATAGAAGCACCTTAACTGGCGACACCATGTGAAAGCTCTTGGCCTCATTATAAGCCTAACAATTTTAGTCTTATCTACCAGCACATGATTAAAATGAATAATTAAGGCAGATAAGAGGAAACTGAAGAAGAGGGTCCATTTTTTTGTTTTTCTTTTTTGATTTGTTGTGCTGGGTTTAGTAATCACCAACTAGTCCTTGCTGTTAGCAAGTATGTAGATGAAAATCCCTTTGCAGTCACGTGTGATCAGGATAATCAGGGACAGAAATAACTTCTTTTATTACAAAGTTGGTTGTATCTTTCTTCATGTATTTGCCTATACACTTGAAAGGGGATGGAAGAGGATTTTACATCAGCCAAGATACTAGTTTTTCCACCAAGAGTCACAAAGCTTTCTGCAAAAATTCCTTGGTTTTGTCTCCAGTGTGTAAATGTGAAAATTTAACAGGCTCATTTCCACTATGAATATTAATGGCAGTAAGAGAGGTAGGATGATTTGTATTCAGGCATGTTAGGAGTTAACAGCAGGGCTTAGGAAAGAATCAATTTGTGCTGCAGTGGTGGGTTAATAGTCAAAGGAAGATCATTCTGCCTCATCTGAAATAGCAAATTGTGTGCAGAGATGAAATCACCGTTATTTGATAAACTGCAAGAACAACGGTTAGTGACCTTTAACATGAGACTACACATACAAAGCACATCTCTTTGATGGGAACACCCCTACTGCGAGAAGGTGGAAGCTGGATGGTATTTCTCTCTCCCTGTTGTTCCAGCCAGTATCCCTAAAAGAGCTTTCATTTAGGTAGTCTTATTAGATCCACCCCTGCAGGGCACACTTATTTCCTGAGACTGAACCATTTTCTGGTCCCTTTTCTTCAAAAGGCCACAAAAACTAGTGAGCCTTAAAAACAGTCAGTATTCCAGGTGAAGACATTGTGGGTGCTCTGTGGGCATCACAGAGCTTCTAACCTACATGCAACACCATTCATTACAAAGGAAACATTCATAAACCTTTGTAATTCAGAATTTAATCAACTTTCCCATAACTTATAATAATTTTAAAAGATGGAAATTCACTCAATCTCATTCAGTAGCTGTGCAGAAAACTGCACGCTGCAGTCTGTTTCCTTTAGAAATACATTCTTCTTTTTAAATTCTCTTTAAAAATAATAACTTTGTTTTAAGAACAGGGAGGAATACCTACAGCCCAGGCTTCTAATGTCCTGGAAGGAAAATGTTTCTCAGAGCATCTATAAATGCCAGTACTTCTTTGCATTTGTCTTCTGTTTGGGGAACAGCCCAGGGCCTCTTCCGACTGCCCAGCAGATAGGAAGGTGTAGCTACCTCATCTCTAGCCACTATCGAGGTCTACCCTGTGCTGAAACTAGCCCTGAAGTGGAAACTACATTTTCTGTTTAAAATACACACATACACACACTGCAGTTTATATAGAAAGGTAAATAAATGGACCTTCCTAAAGGCACATTTGCGGGGGGTGGGTGTTTCTTTGTTTCTTTTTTGAAGTCTCTGCCACCTCAAACGGAAGAGAAACCAACATCGTATTATTTGTAAGAAGGAGCTATGTAGAACCCATAAAGCAAGTTATATATGTAAAGCAGCAGAATGTATGCTACTCCAGGAGAAACACCACTGCCTGTCAGCTGGGGGGAAGGTACCTTTTCCAGCCCTTCAGTGGTGTGAGTCTTCTTTAAGCCTGACTCAGCTCTGCCAGGCACAGATAAATAAGGGAGAGGGGAGAACACATCCCGTGGACCAAGCAGCCCCTAGCCATTGCACAGCGTTTGCAGGGAATGGTGTTTGCTGTATGACAAGTCCTGTACTCTGATTTACCAATCCTCTGACCAAATGGGTCTTCTCTAGTAAGCAATAGGGATTTTAAAGAAATGGATTTTTATGCCCAGTTTTTCAAATAATAATGTTTGAATAATTTCATTTCTGTAGAACTTTCAGTGTCCTTGAATTTTGGTGGCTCCTTTAGCAACAAAGAATCTAGGTAATTGAAATCGTCCCAGGAATCAATACCTGTTTTGCTATTATTGACGTTCCTGCAGCTGTCTAAGCAGAAGTCCTAGTCCTATTCAAACAAAAATCTGAGGAAATGAAATCGCTTCTTAATGGTATGAGAAAGCTCCTTGATTTATGCAGGCAGATACTGCTGTAGCTCCTACAGATACAAATGATAATGTAAGTAATACTACAGGCTTTGTATACTCTGAGACATCAACACCATAATTCATATGGAAGTTCATAACAACACTGCAAAACCATTTTAAGTGTTTTTAAAAATTCATCACATTCAAAGAAAGACCAAGACATATCACACATGATATCACCTCTGAAAGAAAGAACTTTGGATTCTAGCATTTGTTAACAACACCCAGTTCCTTACGTAACCAGCTAGATCAGTCTATCAGTTATCATTATTTTCTAAGCAGTAAACATCCATCATTCTTCTACTTTTTTTTTTTGGTAGGTTACTACTATTGAAGACTGGAGATGAGGATGGAAAGAGAAATTAGATTATTTCGATACAGGGCCTAAATAAGAAGCAGCACATAGCCACAAGCACTCTAGAAGTAGTGTTCAAGGTATATATATGGTGGATATGATTCCTGAAGCTCAATTAGTAGTTCAGCCTCAGAATTTTATTGCAGATATCATCTTTACTAGCTCTTTTCCAGAGTTTCTAATCATGTGAGCAGGTTAATGATTGCTGAAAGATGCTGATTAATAGAGCCAATTGAATAGTTTAGTGCAACACAGGGAAAATAGAAAAATACGTAATTTAAAATACCTCCTAAATTTGAGCCAAATTAATAATAATCAGAAGTAGATAGCTGATTTACAGATTCATAAATGCATATAGCGAGCAGCACTGTATGTGCCAAAATACCAGAGTTCCTCACAATAAAAAAAAATACTGCTTTTGCTTTGGTCAAGTCACAACCAACCTAAGCTGGATCTGAGCTTATGAAAGTTACTTTACTTTAATGGGTAAAGTAGGATTCTCATCATACTTATTTCCAAACCCTAATGCAGAGTTTCTAAAAAAAGTGATAGGTTCGGGTCCTGCTTATAAAACTGTGTTAGTTCAAAGTTGTTTGTATATAAGAAAATAGGGGAAGAAATATATTGTCCATCACAAAGTGGGCTGTTATACTTCCAGAGTGATTTGTTTCACTGCAGTGGTATTTATCATGTTGATAAAATAGACCATGGATCTGAAAATTGGAAGATTTTTCCTGTTAATTTGAAACAGCACCTATACATGCTGCTGTGACATCAGCATAATACCCTAAAGCCAGAGCATCTGAAAAGATTTATTTTCTGAGCCCTTACTGCAGCCACATTCTCTTTGCTTCTGACATTCTCAATTTGCAGGCTGCTGGTGATCCAATCTTCCTCATTCTGGCTCTGTAATAAGGATGTCAATGCAAGAAGAGAAAAGTCATTATCTGATAGCCAGCAGACATGATAAAAAGGCAGAGTTAGGTATCTCAGAGGAAAGGCCACCCTTTCTGCCTCGCATGAGCTTCTCAAGGTCATGGGCGGCTTTTGTACCTGTAAGTATGCTCCAAATTCACTTTCGGCTGAGCGCATCAGATAAAACTGAAATGTCCCTATCACACAGTCTCACTTCTGCATACGGTTTTGATCTTTTACTATTAACATGTGAAAAGTTTTAATTATGATTAGAACATATATATGCAGACAGAAAGATCGGAGAGGCAGTGTGAGCTGCATAGAAACTTAGTGGTTTAAATTTTGGGGTCCTGCCTGATTAATGGCATTCATATGGGTTTGGATTATGCCGAAGTGTCTCCCACTGTGGCAATAAGCAGGCAGGACTAGTTAGCCACTGTATAGAAAGGGTTTTACCTCAAACTTAATAATATCATCTGAGTTTGGGACCTGTTTTAAGGCCACAGTTGCAGCAACTGACATAAAAAATTTATTTATTCATTGACTTTGTCAAATAACTCTTAAATACCATTCCAGAAGACAAGATACCATCAAGCACAAGTTAATGGGCTCTCAAAAATTGTGAAAGTTTGAGCTGCAATATCCATGAGCTAAACTAGATCAACCAATCTTTCATCTACAGATATGTACACCATACGATGCCCTTTACAAGCCACATTAAGGTAAAAGTTTGAAGTAATCCCTAAACAGTTATTACTGAATATCAATTGTAGCTTAAGAGGCAGTTTGATTTTATGAGTGCAAATCAGAAAAGCACACAGAACCGGAGGACAACACGTGACTGCCCCCAGGCTGTAGGTAACAGAGGTAAGCAGTGTGAGAGAATTAAATGTGCTCCTGGGCCTCCTGAACTAAAAATGCCTTTTCCCGTACTATTTGTATGGCTCTTGTAAAACTGATTTATAAGGAAGACATTTCCCAGATTATTCTCATCTTCCACTCATTTGCTCAACTTTGATACAAGATGATAAGATAAATGCAAAAGGATCAGTAGCCTTGCCTGTTCTTAGCATCATCATCAGTTCCTTTTAAACTCTAGTTAAACTTGAACATACTAAGGCAGCAGTTCCTATGTTTCCTGTCTCTCTCTAGAATATAGGAAGAAGCTGATGTGCAGTGCTCCCCATAGCTGAATGAGTGTAACTGGTGAGCCGAGTGGCTTTATTCTTTTGGTGTTAAGAACACACAGATGTGAGTTTGCATTGTAGTATGACAGTCTGCACTACTGTATAGCTGCTTTGGACAGCAAGAACCCAAACATTCAATGCATTCAAATGTTAAAAAGTGCCACCTAATTCATTACACTTGACCCAAGCCACCGTCATACCTGGACCTACAAAACCCTTTCTTCAGCAAACATTTTCCCATCTTCCACACTTCAACGATAGCTACAAACTCCCTGTACTTACCCGTTTTTTGACCCCCTCTGGGTCCCTAATTATTCCTACCTTTATGAGCTGCCATCACAGCTGTTGTACATCTTACGTGGTGGAGCACTCAGCAATAGGTGTGCCAACATTAATCTTTCACAAGCACAAAAGGTAGTCTTGCAAGTAGACAAAAAGTAGATTGCAAGAAGCTGTTTGAGGAGAACATACCTAGTTTCTTCCCTATTCACACTGGTCAGAATTAATAAAAAGCACACTGTTCTCCCTTTTTTATAACAGCGGGGAAGCATTCAGTTCCAGTTTTATCATTAAGTGGGACTCTTAACCAGGGAGTCAAACGAAAGCATAGATCCATCCAACATGTTCCATGGGAAATGTGCTCATTTCAGTATTATGTCTGACAGAGCTGAGCTGTTCTCAGAAGCTTTTCCTTCTATGGGATTACAGAATTTTTTTTAATACTTTCACTACACATAGGGATTGGAAACATTAAAAAAAATAAAATCAAAATTTGTTAAATTGCCATTCCATTTAAAACCGGCAGGTGGTTTGCATAAAAATGAGTTGAACAAAATATAAATGTAAATCAAATACAGAACAGCTTTCAGTCTGAAGCCACTCCTGAGGTATACTTGGGATAACCAAGGCAAATCCCATAAGCAGATGACATCCTGGCATGTATATAGCATCTTCCTCAGGATCCAGAAAAACAACTTTGAATCCAACAGAGACTTTTTGTTTGGTTGGTTCTTTTGAGGTGGGGTTGTGTTTAATGACTTAGCTCCTACGGGGCCTTCGCCTTCAATGACTTGAATACTAGCCCTCTATCCCTTGCTACAGCGATGCTCTGTACAAAGCTGGCACCTCTGATCCAAAGCCTTTTTCAGCTTGTTTTTGTAACGCACGTACCTTACTCATTTTGTCACCTCCTGCCTGGGCGCTACAGAAATAAGCAGTGTGGTAGCAGCTGCAGCCAGATGCTTATTTCACAGTACAGCAGCAAGCGCAGAATCCAACTGGTCACTCTTGGCCAGACTAAATCATCTTTGAACAGGAACCGTTCATAAAGGCAGAATCGACAAGATCTTCATCAATTTCAATAATTTACCTTATTGTGTACCTCACTGCGACCTCTCAACTCCTTCTTGCCATGTGTCAGTCTCTCTTCTTGATAAACAGACTGCATATTCCAATACTGTCCCAACCAGGGATTAAAAAAGTAAGGATATCAGAAACGTGGTTTAAATTTCTGCAGTGTTTGAAGCACTTTGTTGTGATTATTTAAAAATCAAAGCATACTATGCACTGTCTTATACTGAGCTCCCTCCTACTCATTTCCTGTGCACTTTGTTAATAGAGCGTATTTAAAGGTAATAGGAGGTGCTAGATCATCAACCCCAAACAGCTTGTACTAACGCAGGGCATGCATGTAATACAGCATTGTTCTGTCAGTATGCTTCGGATCTCGTTCAGCAAGAAAGCACTAAACCCGTTCTGTCCTCAGGCAGGGCTTAACTGAAGCTGGCCGGGATGCAGCCTTGTATGATTCCGCACACAAAATCCTTCCAGTAGAACACATCAGCAATTCCTCGTGAGCTGTTCACGCACATCTCAGTCTGGGAAACAAAACCCCTCCGTGTCTCATCTTCTCCACCAGTGATAACGTGAATTATCATCTTTATTAAGATGATAGATTTTAAACCACAGGAAGAGATTTGATTATCTTATCAGTTATCTAGCCTGAAAATAATATCTGATTTTTAAAGGGAACAAGGAAAACCCTATCAGTTAGAGAGACCACTGCGGCTTCACCAGAGCTGATGTGCCTTCAGGAGGAAAAAAAAAACCAAACACACCACCACCACCCCCCAACACAAGCCCCAACGATCTCAGTGTGGAGAGAAGTGATTTTAATTTATACGTAGTGCTTCCCTTCTGTCTCATCTGGGATAACAGCAGGTAAAAGCCAGTGAAGAAGAGCGAAGCCACTCCTAATAAAGGGCTGTATGTCATAGATGAACCAAGTTCCCATGACACATCTATACACCAAGATAACTTCACTCCGACAGGATCTGACCCAACTGAAACGTCAACATTGCTTACTGCCAGGTTAGAAAGGGATACGAAGTGTCCCTTCAAAGACAGGTTAATGAGAAGGGGAAAAGCACAACATATGCCAGAAGAGGAGTTGTACTGCACCTCCTTCAGTTATGGGGAGTTACTTTACAGGTTGGTCTACTGACATGCAGGAGCACTGGGTAAAATAGTATAATGTGATATGTAAGGATGTTGCAGATTGATAATTTGTCATCTAATAATGAATGTATAGTGTAGGCAATTTGCCACTTTTACTGTCATGCTGAATTCATTGTTTGCTCAGCCATAGGAGCTCCTTGCGTCGTATTCATGGCTGCAACAGCCAGCATTTTCCATTTGCGCCATGTCTGGTTTGTTACACAACTCCCATCACTAGAGAGAAGCAGTGGTTTGTGCCTCTCATAAAATTCATATTAGAGGATTAGATGATAAAGTATTCATATTTATGTATGTATTGTTTACAATTTTCAGTTTCAGAAAAAATACAACTCACAAAAAAAAAAAGTTAGCACTCTGCTACTGCCGTTATATTTATGGGCTTTACATAAATTTCCAGATACTTCTATTCCGAATGAAACATAGCATTTTTATATATAGAAATATGCAGCTGATCAAAAGAAGATGTTTGGATAAGAGGAGAAAAATTTATATGGCATTCCTTTGCCAAAAGTAATGTAAGCATCTTTTGCCCAAAAAAACCCTCAAAACCAAAGAATTTATATCTCATTCTGTAGCTGTTATTCACCTGAGCAATTCCCATAGTAGTAACTCAGTTTGTAAAGTCTGGAGCACGGGACTCACAGTGCCAGATTGAAAATAATACCATAGGAGAAGTTTATCAACTGCACGTTGGTTTAGGAGCTAGGCGAAGGGGACTTACTCATGCCGTCTAATACAAGCGGTATTACAATATATCTTGTCTCCACCAGAGACTGGGTTCAGTTAGATTAAGAGCATAAAAAAAGAGAAAGATTCATGATGGTGAGAAACAAGAGATAAAATAGACAAGATTTGGAACAGCTAAGGAAGCCCTGAGAACGTGATAAATGGGCTGTCTTGGAATAAAAAATTAACACCTCGAGTACAAGTGGAGAGGGTAACAAGCGAGTACTATCTATCTGAAGTCACTGCTAACCTGTTAAATTCCTATAAAGCAAAACAGGACCAAATATTAGTGCTGACACTGGGTGGCACCACAGGAATCCCCAAACTAGTCAGCATGTTACCAGCTGGCTTCCATAGCTAAACAATACACAACAGAACAAAACAGAAATCTAGTCTACTCTTTTCTTTACACAGTCCCCTCCTATTAAGAGGATCATTTAGAAGTTGTCCAAGTTTCAAAAGATCCAAAAGGACCGACTGTGGCCTCTTTTCTTTCCCACTGAACTCGACAGGAAGTTCATCACCAACTCCAGTGTCAGTACTACTAGACATCAGTTTGAAGACTACAAGCCTGAGAGTGCATGGAGCAATCTCACACCTTAGGCTCATGTTCTCATCCTGATGGCAACCAGGTTGATTCTTCCCTTTTATCTTTGCAAGTCTGCCAAAGTTACCAATAAATTATCCACCAGTACTTCCAGTTCAGGTGCCAATTCCCTACAATTGTGATTTAAATTCTCTGGCACTGCTGTGATATTTGCATCTTTCAGAGACAGAACTTCCAGAAACCTGAATACAGTGGGATGTATACGGCAGTGGGATGCCAGAGGGAGTACACACTTGTTGGACACATTACCAACAGAGGCAGCTAAAATAACTACAAATGAGAAACATGATTAGAATTTTGTGAACCTTGAGGAAGTTTCATTCTAGTGCAATGTCGTAAGATCAGCAGAATCTACCCCTCAAACATCTATCCTGTACCTGAAGAGTGTTTGCACTGAGAGTATTAAGTAGGAGAGTTTTCCATACTCTTTTGATTGAATACTACAGAATCAGTTTAATTTTCAGAAAATTCAGTTTTATCTTTTGGCATAAAATGCTGTGTAAAAGCTCAGCACATTTCTTGGCCGACTATCTTAATTGCTCATAAAGATTCCCAGCCAACAGTCAAGTGCTTCTGAAAATTTAACAAAAACCCTACTACATGCTAATTACCCGGTTTTTTTTATATTTCTAGTCAGTTCTCCAAAGTCAAGCGTTAGCCAATGATAACATACACTGGCTTGAAGCCATTATCTTCTTTTTAAGCTTACTGTGACTGCAAGACACTAAGTGGTATATCCCAAAGGAAAAGAGTGGGGAAAACATTGCTGAAAACTATCTGCTGACATCTATCCATGTAACAAACACTTGTACTTCCAAAAGCACATACTCCACAGAAAATTCAAAAGAGCAAAATTTTGTTAGCCTTAATTTTTGTAGGAAATAAATTATTTATCTGTTCGACTGGCATATAAACAGATATAAAAATACATCTGTGCTGTATTTGACAGCTAGTCTTGGAATATATGTATCTCCAGTAAGTTCTTACACCAATAAAATTCTGCTTTATTCAGTAGGTAGTCTGATCCTGAGCAGCTAATGGGAGATTTCAGTTTGTGTGCGTGTGTGCTTGTTTCTTTGGTTTTTAATAAACTGTGGATTAAGGATAGGAAAATGGGCACTTATTGCAGAGTGTTTTCAAGGCCTAGGTTACCTTTGGTTACCCTTACTGCCTGCCCAAACTTATGTCCACAAATAAACTTACAAAGCCTTTTAATTAAGCAGGGATTCTATCTGCTGACAGCCTGAATCCTTTATCCCATCATTTCTAACATTTATCTCCCCTCCATAAGCAGTACAATTCAATCCCCAATAAATACATCTTTGGGCAATTAATTCACATGTATAATCACATGTCACTAGTGGATTCTGTAGAGGAAACTTACTGTTTAACTTTTGATTCTCTTTAGCTTGTCTCAAAAGGATATTTGACTTGGGAGTAAATTATTGGAGTTATTCTGACTTTTCATAGTTTGGCATCTTATTGCATTTTCCATTGCTCTCCCTTAAGCAGATTCATTATTGAACTTAAATAATACATCTAGGGAATGCTTTGGGGTTTGGTTTTTTTAACAGAAAAGCAGTTGTAGTTTTTGCCACATATGAATGCATTTTGACTGAAAAATCCAAGTGGGGTGGAAGTAGGATATCAGAGGAGTTTTGTGCTTTGGATCACTAATACTGCCATGCTGGCCTGGAACGAAGGCGCCCAAGCCAGCCAGAGCTCCGCTCAGTCTGCGCTGGGCTGAAGCGCTGGGTGCACCTGCTGCACCACAACACCTCCACGCTGGTTTAGGGTGAGGTCTGCCTGCCCACACCGCTCCTTCCGTACGCCCTATCAGGCCAGACTAGGGAGGATGGCATGAGAGTGACTGCACCAAACCTAAATGTAGCCAGTCCGAGCACTGGGAAAGCCTAGACTAAAGCACAGGTTTGGCACCATCCTTGGGTTGCTGTTTAAATGTATGCGGGGGGGGGGAAAGGGCAATACATTAAGTTTCTTTGCTTTTGGGTTTTTAATGAGTAAATTTTAAGTGTTCATTGTGATAGTTTTCTGTTTCAATGATGTATTAGATGTTAAGGCCAACAGGACCGCCACACTGCCCGAGCGTCTGCCATGTCTGATGAAAATCCAGTGCCTCACTGAGTCCCACTCTCAGTGAGTCCTTCCCCCTCTGCTCCAAATCGGTTTCTTGGGATGCTGACTCATCCCACAAACTAAAGCATGCCCTGTGCTACAAAAGCATGCTCCTCTGTTTCACTCTTGCCCAAAACTTTCTCTGCAAAGCCCTGGAGTCCTCACACCCAATAACAAGACACGATTCCTCTGTTCTGGTCAGGGCCCAAATTTTTGAATATTCACATTCCTCCTTGTGCACTGAAGTTCTTTCAGCATCAATCAATTCATGATACAAAGAATCTTTCCAAGAATGAGCAATCACAATTACCATTATGCAGCAAACATTCACCCAGTAACAGGGAAACAATTGCCAGGTGACCTCCCAGCGTTAGTTACTAACAGCTCCAGAAATCGGTCTAATAAATGAGTTGTCCATAAGAGCGTGAATTCGTACACTGGACCTGTCTCGTGCTGTGCCTCAGGCCTTTGAGAGCCCTTAGTTTTGGCATCTGTATAACCACACTTTGTAAATAATCTCTTTTCACAACCGCCATGTTCTTCCATTCTCTCCTGCACAGAAGTTCACTTGAACCACAGCAGCCCAACCAGTGACTTCCCCAGCTATGGTGAAAGTGGAAATGATACCAGTTTACTTGTTTCACCCCTTCTGGTGGCTGGAGTAGTGATCGGACTTGTGCTATTTCTATCCTGTGTCACAATCATTGTTGGCAGTCTGCGAAAGGATGGACGGTTAAGACACCCACATCTGAGGAGGGAGGCTGTTTATGGTAAGATAGCGAGTTTTAGCAAGGTAATGCTTAACTTACTGATATCTGGTGCTATGAGCAACAAAAAGCATCTGGCTGCTGTGCAAGGGATTAAAAAAAAAAATTAAAAAATAGGATGAGTAGGTCACCGACAGCTTTGTAGTTTAAAAGCATCTTTGTGCTGGCACTGAATTCACTTCGTACAAGCTCCATAGTTAATGGTTAACAAAAGCAAGGCCAATTCCAATGGCATTTCTTACACAGCTTACTCCCTTGGTCATAGAGCAATTTGGTTTGGAAGGGACATTGTAGATCATCGAGTCCAACCTCCCCACAATGAGAAGGGATATCTTCAACTAGATCAGGTTGCTCACAGCCCTGTTCAACCTGAACTTAATTTAGTTATTTGGACCAGGAATTATCATTTGTAAATGAAACACATTTCCTAGGATAAGTTTGTCTACCTGGAGCCAGGAATAAGTATGTGTGCTTTTTCCAGAAACATTCATCCAGGTAAGTGAATAGCACCTATGTTTTGAGAATAAATTTTAGACTCCAAAAGAAGTGAAATGCAAACTCCCATGGTAGCGTACAGAGGGAAACAAACAAACAAGCAAACAAAACACCAACAAAAAACTGATGTCAACTATTACTGCAACATCTCTTTTTTCCTACTTTTCAGCAGCTAAATTTGGGATTAAATAGCTAAACTCAAATTGGAGTTAGTTTAACCTGTAAACAGCAATGTTTTGGCATGATACAACACTGACCATTAAGATCCAATGTTCAAATCTACTGCTATGTTAATTACAGCTCCTTTAGAAATCCTGAAGCCTGGCAAAAACATAAAGGACAACTTTCAAACTGCTTGTCAGAAATAACAGTGCTAGAGAAATGGAAAAAGAAAAGCAAGGTGATATTTTCAGATAAATTCAAAAGAATGATCTTCACCTAAATTACGCCAGTCTACCCAGGTGAAAATTTTACATTAGCACATGCCATCCTGCTATCTCAGCACTGGCCAGCATGAAAGCAGCAGGGGCACTGGGAAGTTGGCCTCCTTCACTTACCAAGCAAGAGGAAAGCACAGTGCCTGATAGACTGGATCAGTCCTGGTAAACTCCTCGAGAATAAATTGGCAGAGGTGAAAACTGGAAGAAGGAGGAACAGGCATTTCAAGTGAGTCCTGCCCTTTATCCCCTCTTCATAAAGACACTGCTTTGGAGTCGCCTTAGAAACTGGCCCTTCTCTCCAGGTGCTGTTCTAATGCAGTGACTGAAAAGTGATTGTTTTATTTGGAAAACAACAGCAGGATGGGGAGGAGGATGAGCAGAGATTGCTGCATTTCCACAATTTGGGACATTCTTATGGAAATTTACCCTGGAATATTGAGCATGAACTAACTATCCTCAAAGACAGAAAATAACACTAAGTTCTTGGTATTTCTGGAGCACTGAAACTCTTGTGTAAAAGCATTATGCAAGCCATGGAGCTGGCAGCAGGATGATTTTCTCTACTATTTTCCAGTTTTTTCCCTTTTAGCGAGTGTTTTTGTTAAGAATGGCATTTTCTGAAGACACATACCCACAATCAAACACCAAAGCCTCCTTTTAAAACCCTTCACAGAATTGGCGAGGTTTCAGCGTACGTGACTCCTGGGAACTGCAGCAATCCTGCTAACCTTTGAAGCTGCACACAGCAGAGCTGACACTCCTTTTCAGCCTTTGAGGAACAAGAAAATCTTTAGACACTTTCATCTTGTAGGGCAGCACTGAGTATATAGCCTCTGTGCCATAGCCTCAAACACCACGACTCTTCTACAGATGATGCTAACTTGCTCTTAAAGGAATAGAAATGTCCTGTGAAACCTCACTGTTCCAGAATACCAGTAATTCCTCTGCCTCAGATAGGTTTTATTTCCTGATTTATGGCAGTGTTACGAACAGTGACATTGTCTCAGAGAATCCACCATAGAGGAAAAGAGCAGTAACTATTAATTGCTTGTTTTCCAGCTCCAGATGTCTTCTCTTATGGTGGCTCTTTTGGAGAGCTGAGATCCACCTGCATGGAGGAGTTTCCCCCAGCATTTGATTTTGGTTCCTATCTGGATACACTTTCTCAGGTCAACATCATATATCCCGATTCTCCTCCGTGGTAAGCACGTTTCTAATATTCTAAGTGTTATAGTCCTGCACTTGCAAAGCCTGTTAAAGAAGAAAACAAAAATGCTAGACCTATATCCACTACAAAAATGTCGTTCACACAAACTCTAAATATGGACAGATTTTGTTTAGTTTAAGTTCAAGTTTTCCTTAGCAGAGTATAACTTACTAAATAAAGGCATGTGTACAGCCAATTCTCATTTACTAATATTCACATTAAAATCATAGAATCAGAGAATGGTTTGGGTTGGAAGGGACCATAAAGACCATCCAGTTCCAACCCCCCTGCCATGGGCAGGGACACCACCCAGCTCCTCTGGGCAAGCTGTCCCAGTGCCTCCCCACCCTCTCCAGGAGGAGCTTCTTCCTGATATCCAAGCTTAATCTCCCCACTTTCAATTTAAACCCGTTACCCCTTGTCCTATTACTACATCCAATTTATCATATTGATGGCATACTAATGAAACACACGAAATTACTTATGAACTTCTTTGAAAGAAATTCAATGTTTCAGTCCAGGAGAAAAATACATACTTTTTCAAGAACTTTCAAGTCACATGTATTATTGACCTTGAAACTGTTTAGATCAGAGTAAACAGAAAAAAGGAAGAGGGTGGGGAAGGCGAAGTGCAAGCAGCCTTTACACCTTTCCATGTTTTTCAGCAAGTCTCACTTCTTGGTGTTCTAAACCCTGGTATTCTATCAGAAAGCAGAACTGAAGAAAACATACCATTCTGACATACCTAGTAATTGTACTTAACTTCCTAATTTAGGATAGGGAGAAGGTTGTTTAGGATTGTTCTGCCCATGTCAGTAATCTGTGAAGGAGCACGACTACCGTTTTAGCTGTTTAACCCAGGCCTACTCTGAGAGCCATAGTTGCGTGGATTGTAGCAGCATCTGTGGAGAAGAGCATCCTTTAATTGCCTGGGGGGTAACATTGCCAGAAGAGGCTCTTTCCAAAGACAGTTATTCCAGAAGTTGTACAGCAGCTCCTTCCACATTGGTGTGCCTGCATTCTTGTAGAGACAAGAATGGCCATCACGAGTGACAGGAGCTGCACTTAAGGCCATCTCTCTCTCCCCTGTGTGCCTCATGCACCTTAAGGTTAATAAATGAAGGAATTCAGTTACTCCCTCCAATGAACCAACAGAAATTGTTTTAAACATAAAATCACTTCAGGCTTTCTGTAGTGCCGTATCTTACAAACAGCAGATAATGGTTGAACAGCTGCCCCTCATCCCTTTTTTTTTTCTTCCTTTTAAGCAACTGTTTTGAGTTAAACCAATATAGTCATAAGACCAGCCCTTTTCTGTCTGCTTGTATACATATGCAATATAGAGCAAGTCAGTAGTACAAACATACAATCTTTGCATTTTCTATTCTATGTATGTTCTACAAGCAACCCTTTATGTATTACAGAGTCATACTATTAATAAATGGGCTTCTAGAGATGGTGTAAATATTTTAGTAGAAAGCTCACGTGAAAAATTATTCTGAGCCTGGTATCTAAATTTGTAGAACTTCATATAAATCCACTTTAAAATTTAGATTGGTTTTTGGACCCACACCCACGAGCCTTTACTAATGAAAGGCAGCCAGCTGACATCCAAATAACAGCTTGAGTGGGCCGTTGGCCAGATTTCTGAGAACATGCTCAGACTTCTGTGAACAAGCTCTGAGAACATACTTCTTTTGCAGACAGGTCTCCTAAGATTATACCAAAGACTGCTTCCATTTCCAATTTGAAACAGGCCCAGAGAAGGATTTCCCACCTCTATGGAGTTCTCAGTTTGGAAGTGATGAGTGATACAGGATAGCACTAGATGATCTGCGCTTTCCTGTACAATCTCCAGCTACTTCTGTAATAAGCCTGGCACAAGTTAACTATCTTGTGCCCTACCTTGTTCTAAGAAACTATTCTGGGACATCAGCACTAGGATCAGAGAGACAAAGGTGTCCAACCACTGCCGCCTCAAGATTCCCTTCTGGGTTTCGGGGACCCAAGATCTAACTCCGCATACGCAAGGCAACACTGCTCATCCATCCCATTAATAGCAGTTCTGCATCACAGGTCAAAAGTAAAGATTATTGTTAGTGGTTTTGCTGTTTTCTCAGCGCTACCGTAGTTAAATATTTTAGGAAAAGTAGCTTTGGCAAATCATCAAAATCTTATTAAGTTTTATATCTTAGCAACACAACTTGGAGAAGACTTCAGGAGAAGTAGAGTTTAGCAGATGGCTGAAAGCAAAGCTACGTAGAGAGACATTCAGATTTACTATTAATACAGTATATAGTCCATTGGAACTTTCTGTTCAGAAAAGCATGGGTTGGGAAGCATTGTATGACTGCACTGCATTATGTAAGAGCCTGAAAAAAATTGGTATAGCCGTCTTTACAGTCTCCTCCATGGCATAACACTAAAGTGTATTTTTTTCCCAATTAGTGGTGTGGAGATTATTTGGGCTGATGGGTGCTAACAGCAGGAAAACTGACAGTCAGACATGGTCTTGAATCATAAACAAGACACGCCTGACCTCATGCATTTAAAATATTAACTCACTGGGATCAATCTTGTTACATATGATCATGTTTTGAAGAGTAGGTTTACTGAAATGTAGCACTGGCTAAATTAATATAATTCCTCCTTCTAATTCATGCAGTGCAGGATGTAATTTACAGCTAAACTAGCATGCCCCAAAGCTAATAATGCACTGTAGCATAAACAGAAATGAAGAGCAGCGAGGAAAGCAACTGCACTGGCAAGTAACTCTCAACAAATATTTGAAGGGAAAGAATTCAGTGAGTGAAAACTAGCGTCCTGCTGCCACAAGCAGACACCAAGGCATTAGCTTCACTTGACCGCACTGTTCTAACACAGCCTGCAAGAGGCGACGGCATTACAGCACCACATACTGGGTGGTGCGGAGCAGAGGATTCTTAACATAGCGTTTTTGCTAAAAACCATACTTTGTGAAATTACTTCAGTAGGAAGCACACCTCTGTTTGGCCAAGGGGGTGATTATAATCAGTCTGGAATGTTTTCATTAGATTGTACAGTTGGGCTTTAAACCATGAAATGAGTGGAAAAGGCGTTTTAGGGGAAGACTGAGGAAACAAAGAGCCAGTGTTTAGAGTACCCATTTCCCGAGGGCTAACTGTTCAGGACTGCCCACTCTCAACTCTCCAACTGAAAGTCCAACACAAAATACTGTTTAGATAAAAACTTCAATTGGGAAATTAATTTATGAAAACTACATTAATCGCTTTGATATCGAAGTCACAAATTTGGGGCTCAATTTGATTATAGAATGGTTTGGTTTGGAAGCACCGTAAACACTTCCACTAACCACGTTTCTTACATTAGATTTTATGTTACATTTAGAGGAATACCGTGCACTGAGTTTTGTCATTAGCCTGTCAGGGTTGCACGGTGGTTACAGAGAAGCCATTTGGTCAATTTGTCTTGACAGCCCACCATAGACAGTGTTCCTATCCATAAACATTCCCTTAGGATAATTAATGACTTTCTAATGAATCTCAGATCTGCGTTAGCATCTGTCAGATTGATTTTACATGAGATGTAGACAGGAAATATGAAAATAAAACACACTGGGTATGAACTAAGCAGTTTCAAGATATTAGGGGTTTGTATTTTAGAGCCTGTTTCTGACATGTACAGATACTTGTAGCAATGCCGAAATTAAGTTAATGCTTCATAGTTTGTGTTATCAGAGATGGCGAAGCAGTTGTTTCTAAGAAACTTCAGTCATCTGAGAAAGATGATCCAGGTGATGTAGCAACAATTCTAAAGCACAGAATTCTTCTCCCCCCCAGATTAAGAAACTTGAACAAATTCAACCAAGACAAAATGTAAGAACCATTTCCCTGCCGCAGCTTAGTAAATAGTAAATATGAATTTGAAAGAAATACCGGAAGGCCTGTAAATCCGGTATTTGGCAACATGTTCAACATTCACTGTGTTGGTATGCGTAAAATCATCTAATTGAATTTTCGTATCTTTAAATTTTTAAGAAGAATCAAAAAAAAAATCAATTATTTGGCATTATATGTCAGGCAGCAGACCTTTAATCAAAAAATCTTCCAGAGTCTGATCAAGATGGCGGTAGTTGTCATTTTACACATCCCGAACATGCTGTTGGCGTTGTGTGGATAATACCTTTATAGATAAAAATAATGAGTTCATGCTCGTGCTCACTGTGCAGAATTCACTGTAAGACACACTTATAGTGAGCTTTCCTAATTATCTTTTTATGTACCTAGTAAGAAAGCTGTTTAAAAATAATTTGAGTTTATGAGTTTTAAAAGGCTTGAAGTACAGTACCAATCAAGGACCAAGTAAACTAAAACCAATGGCATTTTCTTGATGAGAGTCTAAAATCCTAACAACGAGGAGCTTTGAGGTTCTCTGCATGAAAGGAATTTTAACAACTTTTCACCTTTTGGACAGAGGAAAATGCATTTCACTCCACTCAACTAAGTGCTTTTTCACTCCTTAGTGACTGGATATTAATGGTATGTACCGAGCTTGAGGCAACCAAGGTTATCACCTTTTTCATCTGTGACTCATGACTGTGTGATAGAGAACATCACTGAGGAATGACTCTAGAGATATGGAAGGATTTAGCTTCAGGGATACTTTTAATGGAAGCCACGAAAATCCTCTCTGTCTTTCACATCAAAATGTGTCCTGCAGGGCCTATGATAAAGACCCGTTAGTCACCCATTATCCTAGTGTTCACATCAGAACACATGGGGTGGGGTTTTTTGCTTGTTTAAGTGTGCTCAGCTGGTCATCTTGCCTTATCTATATAGGATCAATTCTAGAGAAAACTGTCTTGTTTAGGCTTCATAAATTCAAGTACTTTTAATACCTATGTTCAGTCTGCATTGTTTAAACAGGCAAATCCATTTAAATATTACTTTAAAGTGGCAAAAGGCAATATTCATGTCTCAAAGACAGACCCTATTTTCCCTCTAAATATGAAACCCTAAACCACCAAACTACTTCAGGTACTTTCTTTTCTAAGACATTCTTTTCCATCCCCCACTTCTGAGGAAGCAAATTAGTTGTATCAGAGAGAAGGCGGCTTGAACCAGCTACCTAGATTTTCTTGAAAGGCAATTAGGCTTGCAGGAAAGTTATATAAAAACTTGCTGGGTTGTGCTGTATTCCTTTGCCAAGGCCACTTTTCCTGCAGGCGTGCCAGGCAAGCAGCTTTTGGCACATTCCAATGACAGTTGGCAAAGCAGGAGATGGACACATGTGGCTATGTCCAGATCTCACTTCTGTATGGAAAACCACGCTCCCAGGAGTCAGTGTTCACAAAGGAGACAGAGGAGTCCTGTAAAAAAAAAAAAAAAAAAAAAACCAAACAAACAAACAAAAAAACTTTATTCGACTAAAGGGAGAGTCCATGGGACATATTCCTGTGGGCTCTCTCAACCTACAGAGGGACCCAGCCCCCTTTTATCCTACTTTTCCCGGCCGCAAGGGACCCTCTTCCTTTCCCCATTGGCTGAGATACCCGAGTGTACGGACTGCCCGATCCGCCTGAGACATTCAAGACAGGACATTCATTTGACACATTCAAGATACTCATGTTATTTAGATATTCCAGATATTCAGGTGGTTTAACATAGTCAAGGGATCATGTAATTTTAATATTCCAGATATTCAGGTAGTTAATACATTTAACACATTGAGGGGATAATGTTGTTTAGTTATTCCAGATATTCAAGTAATTTACATATTCAAGGGACCATCTAGTTTCGATATTCTTTCTTAAGTCTGCGTTCACACAGGCTTCTTATGTTCCTTGTCTTGAGCCTGGGTGTGCACAGGCTGCTTTTGTAAAGACACGAAAACTGGTGTTCCTGTCACTTCCATACCCTCATGGAGATTTTCAGTCACTAAAGTAAAAAATACCATTGAAAATATGACAGTTTACATCCACTGGAAATCAGGACACGAGATAAAACCCTCAATTCTTTAAACTCCAAACTCTGAGCAACTAGACCTTCAGAAGCCTCTCCTTTCATATCCTACTTTCTGTACCTGATATTAATTAGGAATAGCAGAAGTTAATTGCTTTTTGATTAGTTAGTTGCTCTCTGCTGTGAGGAGATTTTTACATGAGACCCATATTTCTCAGCCCATCAGTGAGCACAGGAAGATTGCCTTAGCCCCACACTCAGCCAGCCCTTCGGAGAGGTCAGAGGCCACAAGTGAGGTCCCACCAAGTATATCCAGACCGGTATTTCAGACCTCTCGAGACAAGAGTCCTGCCTCAGTGAGGTTCTCGGCTGATGTGAGCGCCACCACAGCAGTGGCAGCAACATCAAATCACGTCTGCTCTATGGACAGGTTTTCCGTCGAGCTGCCATCCTCTTGCTGTTTTCTACTAAAGGGTCATCCTTCAGGAAGCCATTTCAGCCAGAGGAACATAGGCTTGAAAGGATCTTCTGCAGTCACCCACTCCCACCCCTGCTGCTGCAAGTAAAAACTTTTAATAGAAATTTACCTATTCCACAGCAGTTTGCAAGGATCTTTTGTCCCCATTATACTCCTGCCAAAATACCTAAGGACAGACCTAATTCCTAATTGTTATGGCAACCTTCTTATTTCCAGCTTAAATTTATTTACAGCCATTTTGTGATTGTTTCTTTTTTTATGGCATTTCTGTTCCTCTTAAATACTCATCCCTTTCTCTTTACTTCCTTCTTGTATTTGCAGTCAATTTGCAGTTCTCGCACTTCAGCCTGCATGTTGTCAGGCTAAGGCACAAAGTCCTCTTAGCTTTCTGACATCAAAAGTATCTGCTGGGACAGTGTCGTCTGAGCAGCCTTTCTCTACACCTGTCCCAGTTTCACTCTCCAAGTGCAAACTATTGCTGCGTATCAAAAAACCCAAAACCTGCAGCAGCGAAAGCAGAAAAACCTGATGGAAGAGAGGCACTAAGCATTTCTAACCAGAAGTCTGTTGTGCCATGCCGAACAACCACAGCTTCAAGCTGTTAAATCATCCATAACAGTACTGAAGTCCCAGTAATTCCCCTTTCTGTTTCATACTGCAGCTAGGATTTCCTTCGCCTGCTCAGAATTCATTTCTACAACAATTAAAGCCCTTTCTAGGAATACAATCCTAAAACATGTTGCATGGCAAACTTCCTCAAATATCAGGAGGTCCTAAGCATTTCTACTGACATTCAAAAATTGGTATTGTTGTTCAGAACCTACTTGTGGGTTAACTCCCAGGCTCTGGAAGCTACAAGAGATTATTTTGAAATAATTTGTCTTAACTGATTATTATCACTCAACCAGCTTCACTGACATTTAGTGTACAATGGTTACAGAAACCCAGAGATGAAGCACTGCTTATGATCAAGTGGTTCTTATTATATATAAAATTAATGCCAGACTGAAACATATTGTATAAAATCTCATGATAGAATTACTTGTTTTATTTAAAACATTTCATTGTTTAAAGCTGTACAATTATGTTGAAGCTGTATTATTTCAGTTTCAAATGCTATCTGGAATATGTTCTCATGAAAACACTGTTTACATTTAATTTCATTTTTCATCTGGAATATCTATCCATCAACAAGTCACAACTTCTTCAAGATTATCTTGACACATAGTGCAGAGCAAAGATCCAGACTTTTGCTTATTAACACAAATATTCCTATTGTAGCTGTGGGGAATGGGAAATTCCAGAAATAACTATGAACAGAAAAAAAATTCACTCCAGTTTTCCTGTCTCTTCAAGGGTTAAGTTCCTCGAACAATGCCTTGGGTTACATTTTTTACTATTTAAAAACATTAAAATAGACAATAACAGTGTTATTTGTTTAAGGCTGCCTGCTCCAGGGGTCAGGCAGGCACCTTGGAGGTGCATTTACCACAGCTCTGGGAGCTTAAAAGTCAGTTCAGCTAGAAGATCAGCGTCACTTCACAGGTAATAACATCAGAGAGGTTCCTCCAGAGTACCCTCTTACAAGAGGGGTGTCCCCCTTGTTTCAACCATATGTGACAAAACACTCCCAGAAAACAGTCCAGTGGTTTTATGGAGCATTGGATCATTCTTCAAAGCCCTGTCCTGGCTGACACTGCAGGCTGTTACCTCTAGGTGTTACATGTTTGTTACTGACCCCCTCACCCACTGTAATTTGGGATCAGTCATAATAAAAATTCTCATGTAATATTATCCAGGCCCAGAGACAGGTGGATTTTACTTTCATACAAACACAATAACTAGGAGGAGTGAAACTGCATAGGAGGCGGTGCCACTTAACTACATCTTCTTATTTTTGCACTATCATTCCCCTAGTTAGTAGGCCCAAACAGTTCAGGGTGTTTCTTCTTTAATAAACAAAGGTGCTTGGCTCTTCCTTCTAAGTCACTCTTCAAGAATTAAACTAAGTGAATGAATGAGAAAATCAGTAACATGGAATGGATTGCTATTATATGAAAATATTAAACTAATACTTAATAGATCACTGACAAAGCATGCACACGAAAAGTCAAAATATAGGTGGTAAATGCAGCTAGTATCTCAGGAGGGAACTGTCAGTATCAAAAATAAAACTAGAAAAATATCCCATCCCATGACATATATGTCACTACAAGAGCAATTTTGCAAAATATGATACATTTCCTCACGGTAGTTACACCTCACCAAAGAACACATGTATTCTGAGAAAAAACACCTCAAAGGAAACACTGACAGCTGCTGTCCTACAAAGCCAGCTGTTAGTAGGTTGCGCGATGAGCAATAGCATCATCAGCTGAACTACTTCCATGGTCATCAAACAGACCATTAATTTTTTCCTTTGATCCTCCTTTTAGGCAGAGTATATCTGCTCCAATTTCAGCTTTTCTTTATTAGGTAACAACATCATATAAGCATCCTTTGTGTTGCTTTCATCATAGCTTAAACCTGACAGCACATGTATTTTCCAGATTTCGTGATTCTGTTTACCACTATTAAAAGAAGACAGTAGGTCATCAGCAAATTGAAAACAATAGGAGAAATTTTAGTAGAGTTGTAACATATAACAAATGAACTAAGTAAACAGAAATCTCTGTCACAAAGAAGGATTCTTCATTCCCCATATTTGCCTTTTTCTCTAGCTATTGTTTGCATCTTAAAAAATTCTGGAAGTAGAACCTTCTTTCCCTGGAGAATAGGTCATAATTTATGAATGACAAGCTAGTTAAATAAGCTCTTTTGGGTTTCCTTAGCAACAAACCTATCCTAATACTTACTGCAATGAGACCTGACAAATTCATGAAGTTTTTTCACACACACACACATTCCGAGTCAACAAGGTCAGCTTGAAGTGCTGCTGTATTTTTTAAGCAACAGTCTTCTCTTTGTGAATCCTATTTACATGTGGCAAGATGATGTTAACAGACATCAGCGCTTCTTGCCTTGCCTAGTATAATTATCCCTTAAAAACTCAATAGCATAGCCTACAGTGACAATGAAGTTGTTCTGGCAAGAAATAAGGAAAAAAAAAATGTAGACAACAGCACATTTCAGAGTCAGTAACCCCTTTCTTATCATGACTGCCTGTAAAATATACTGAACCTTAACATAATAGGATTTTTAAAAAATAATGAAAGTTAACTCACCACAAGTACTGTAACGAAGGATTTTTTTCAGGGCTGAAAAAGAGACACATGATATTCATGAGATGCAATGTAATGTGTTCCTGGGGTCCATTAAGTTATGGTAACATAATACTTTCCAAAAGCATGTGCTTTCTTGTCTAAAAGGATTTTCCTGTGACTGCTGTACTGAACTTCAAGCATGAGCTATTTTTAATGTGTATAGTAACTTCACAGAACTCAATCCCTCAGATAAAATATGACTGTATTTTTTGCAAGAGACTAACAACTACTTTTGGTTTTCCTCTTCAGTCATGCAAGCTCCATGCTCTTGCATTCTCAGCTGCCAGACGTACATATACACACTCAGACATGTAGGTGTCATTCCCTTGGCAGTTACTGAGGTTGCACTTCTATGATATGGCAAGGAAGTTCTGCCTGTGAGCTGAGCTCTAAGAGTTCCTCCATCCCCTACACTTCTACTTCCCTCGTGCTGCATTGTTGCCTAGCTGACTGCGCTGTGACCTTCCAATTTAGGTAGCTAAAGCAGCAGAAATCTGGCCCAGAAAAAACACACACACATACAAAAACAACAGCAACAAAACAAACCAATAACACCCACCCAAAAAAAACAACCATGCACACAACCGTTTTGCCTCTTTAGCTCCAGACTGGGGATCACAGTGGGAGGAAGTGGTGCAAGGAAAACAGTGGGAATATGCAACAGAGCAGGGGACACTTCCTTTCAACATGGACATTCGCTCATGTTGAAACCACAGCTTCACATATCACCGAGCTTTACAGCCAGCACCTTCAGATGAAATCAATAGCATTGGTTACCATACGTAGTGACTTGCATGTCACAGTATGATTTGAATATCAGGAATGATCATTACCGATTGTTACAATGCACTGGCTCTTTTTAGTGGCAACCCTCACTACGTAGTACCTCTTGGCCCCTGTGGTATCAAGGTCTCCGTGCTAGCTTCTAAGAAAGCCACTCCTTCAATCTGCTCTGTGCTGTTTGCAAGTAAAAAGAAAGAAACCTAAAAGCTGTGTCAGAGGTGCATACCTCACGCTGCGGGACAACTGAGCAGCACCACTTCGTTCTGATACACACCTCACTGCAGTGTAATGCGAGAGTCCATTCGCCTCTTCTCCTCAAATACGAAGCTTTAAGGCAACAGTAAGGATTTAGTCCAGTATCGCTCACAGCAATACGTGGTAGTAAACTGCAAGAAATGATTGCTATTAAAATTTTTTTGTAGGTAATCCCTTACATGTAATCCCATACATCCCTCTACATCTTTGGAGGAATGATTTTCCAACACCCAACATACGAGGACAGTGGGTACCTGTCAAACGGTGTATTACTTCTTATAAGACTTGCTTAAAATCACAGAATGGTTTGGTTTGGAAGGGACCTTAAAGCCCACCCAGTCCCACCCTCCCTGCCATGGGCAGGGACACCTTCCACTAGGCCAGGTTGCTCAAAGCCTCATCCAGTCTGGCCCTGACCAATTCCAGGGATGGGGCATCCACAGCTTCTCTGGGCAACCTGTGTTCCAACCTATTTAGAACTAAACACTAAAATGCCAGGTCTTGAATACCATAATATGCTCCCCAGTTGTCTTGATATTTAAAAGTCTCCTTCACAAAAGATCATTTTGCTGCTTATCCCACCAAGCATTTTAGTTCTACAGAGCCAAGCTATGGTCCATAAAAGATATTAAATTAAATCCAAGGGAGAGAAATGCAGATGATCAGGTAACAACAGGAGTAGGAGGTCCATACTGTGCCCATTTCTCCTTCAGGTCTTTGGCAGATTTCCCTTGAACTGGGCCCTGGCCCAGAATCAGGAGACAGAGAAGTTTCTTCTCTTTTCGTGTCTCAGCAGAAGGATTCAAAACTTTCCACCTTGAAACTCACATTACTGTGGGCTTTTCAAAACTGAAACTCTTTTTACTATGGTAACAGGACCCAGTAGGTGCTCTTCATTAGCCTGATTAAGTCAGTCAAAATCCGTGGAAGGATTTTAAATAAATTTACTGGGCTTTGGGTCAGCAAAATGTAAATTAAGTAAAGACACAGCTTTGATTACTCACTATGGTGAGTAATCCTGCAAAGAGTGCCTCTTCTTTACTCTCACTAAGTTCATGAAGAGCTGAGCTGGGGACATCGCATCCTCCATTTCTGACTGAGGTCCGAGACCTCTTAAAAGAGTGTCAGATATGCTTGAAAGCTTCAGTGGCCTTAGTAGAGACTGGACTGAAATCTTTTCCACACGCTGTACAAAACCAATTTGACCTCCTACGTGCTGGGACTTGTTTCTGAAGTATCAAGCAGCTCTATTCAGGCTTTTCAGAACAAAGTTATGGTTTTAAATACCATTCTTTCTGAGGGGTATATCAAAATTTTCTAGTCTGAATTTAAAACCACTGTCCTCATGAATAAAGAAGTAAGATTAAAAGTAGGTAGTAATAAAAACACCTGTGGATATTTGAGTTATTTAGTAACCTAGTACTAAGATTTCACTTTCTTACCTTTCCCTTCCCCAAAAAACACTTCCATCACCCAGACTAAGAACAATAACATCAAAATCCACAGGAGCACTCTGAGGGAAAGGTATGAATGAGTGCAGCAGAACCAAGTATTTTTCTAAGGCAGGGCCCCCATGGTTGACTGCAGTGGCTTTGGGCTCACCGTAACCAATGCAAGCTGCACTGCTGCAAGACACTTACAGTCTGCAGCAGGGTGTATTAGCTTGGGTTTATCCTGGCAGTAATGTCAGGGAGCAGAATGCCTGTCCGCAGTCTGCTAGGAAGACATGCTAAATATCCTAAGTTTCAGGAAGTATCCTAAATCTTAATAGCTCTGCAGTTAGTGTGGTTGAGGAAATGAGTTCTTAATTTGTCTGGCTCCAGGTTGTTTTTCAGGATAACTGAGTAGGCAAAGGGGTTTTTGTTTGTTTGTTTGGGTGGGTGGGTATTTTTGTTGGGTTTTTGGGGGGTTTGGTTTGGTTTTGTTACAGGAAAATTTCCTCGTTGAATTGGATTTAAAATTATCCTGAAACAGTTAAACAAGGCAGTCACAAAGGAGGTCCAACATTTAAAATCATGATGTTATGACTCGTCCTCACTTTCGCCTGTAGCCAGTGAAAGAGGACCCTTTCAGACCAGATTCACCAGCCCCTCCTTGGGGCTACAGTGCAACCTCCGCAGAGCCCTCGGGCTCAGGGGGCTGAGCAGGGCCAGCACAGCACGGTACAAATCCATGGAGCCTGCTTACGTCCACTCTGTCCATCCCCATCCCCTTCCTGCAACACGTAACCTGGGAAAACACAAGCACAAAGACACGCTGGTCTGTCCAGGCTCATTATTTACACCTCCCGGGCCTCGCTTGGCTGTGCAGTCCAGGCTCCAGTCCAAGGGGCCTGTCGGCATAAGCACTGAGCACAGGAGTGGCGGGAGGGGGTTATAGTTTCCCCAGGCTCTAGTTTGGTGGGACAGAAAATGCCTACAAATTGGTCTGTCTTGCATTCCTCCTGTTTGGGAGGAATGCGGCAGGGAGTCTGCCGAGTCTCAGAATGACCAGCACGAGTCTGCCAAGATTATTCATCACAGCTCCGCACCTCAGCAAGAAATCCTGCTGCCCCCGCCAGCACAGATCCGCAACCCAGAGCACCCACCGCCCCTAACTGCTGGCTGGGCGCCGGGCAGTCAGGACAGCGTTTGGTGCGGTGCGCTAGGCTCCATCTAAAGCGTGCTCTCTCTTACTTCACAACCAAATCGGCAACACCCCTTCTTTCTCCCCAGCCATTATCTGACTTAGCTACTTGCAGGCAGCTGAGGGCAGGAAGGACGCCCGCCGTGTTGAGCTACGGTGCACGGAGCAGCACGCACAGCTGTGTGCGAGCCAGCAGCGCCATTCCTCCGCTCCCGCGTAGCCGGCGGTAAGGAGCTGGGCCTACCCTCAGGCACCTCAGCTGAACCGTGCTGCCGCAGACGTTACTTCTGTGAAAGAGCATGGGGTCTGATACTTCACTGAGGCTTCTTGGATTATCTTTAGGTATTTAGAGATGCGCTTTTAAGTATTGTGCTCTCAAGTGTCTCACATGGCAGGGTAAGCAAGGATGTGGGCTGATGAACAAAACACCAGATGATCCTTCTCTTCTCACTTTACCTGCTCCTGTTACGCTGAAAATAGTGTACTGTGGCATTTTTCACAGGAATCTAATGAAAAATTCTTTTTTTCTTTCAGCTACGATGAATGCGTGGGGCCAGGAGCAACACAAATATATATCCCCACAGATGATCCCCCTCCATACTCTCTTATGGACCCTTGTCAAAGGAATGAACTATCTATAAACATTAGCCTGGAGGAGGAAGCAGCATCTGGGACTACGGGACAGGCTGCAAATTATGCAGTCAGGCTGCAGGACTTGCAGCAGCCCATCTCATCCATCTCTCTGTCGTCTCTCACTCTGGAGGCTGCTCCCCTATACGAGACAGTCGTGTGTGAACAGAATATCCCCATCCCACTTGTTCCAGTGGAAGTACTGAAAAATTCTTCCACTGACTATCAGACTCTTCCGAATCAAATCATGTGAATACAAGTGGCTCTTTCCTTCAATTCTTCTGAAGAACTCAGACCGACAAAATTATTTAAATGGAAGAGTAACACCTCTGAAAGTTTTACCTATTTTATATCTTTAAACAGGGATGCAATGGGATTTTATTTTTTACAGTGAATTTTAAAAGTTTAGGTAAACTTCCTTCTTTGTGCTTCAGATGACATCACACAGCATAAAGCAGCAGCAGTGACAAGCAGCGCATCTGATCTTTGTGAAGCCTTTCAGAACACACTGAAATCAGCCACTCTTAATGTAGATACATGTTATCCAGTCAAGCCTACTTGTTGATTTTACGATACTGCGCATGTTTTAGAGCAGAAGGAAGAAGAAGAGCGTTTTGTTGTTTTTGTAGGTGTCACTAGTACATTTCATTCAGTGTCTTGGCAACAAAGCATTTTTAAATAATTTTTTGTCTAAACATGTATTTCAGTAGACGGAGACAGAACGTGACCTGCAAAACATGATTATCAGTACTACTAGACAGGAGTAAAAAAAAGAGTAACGTTGATAGTCACATTATCCCTCTGGAAAGTCTGGCCAGTACCAGGCTTTCCAGACCACTGCAAAGCCCACTGTAAGTTTTCCTCAAAAGAAACCAGCAGCAAGGGATGGAAAGGTGGCAGCGGCCCCCCAAACACCACTTGGCTTTACCTGCAGACGCTGTACGACAGCTGCGCACAGCCAGGAGTATAGCCAAGGGAAGGGCAGTGTCTGGAACCCCAGAAGATGCCTCATGCTGATGCCCATGCATGACTGCATTTTCCAGCACCAGCTGGTCTCTTTCTTCAGTAAGGAACCCCTAGTGTTAAAAGGGACCTTGACCTCTAGTAACTGCATTAGCGTGAGGTAAGTAACGGATGCTGGACGTGGCACGCACGCTAACAGAGCACCTCACTTTGTGCAGAAACCTCTTTTCACTGAAATTTCGCTACCCACAAATCTAGCCTTTGTTCATAGGCCTGGACTTCTCACACATTCATGGGACAGACACACACAAGCTGGAGATGCTCACTCGCAGAACAGCACAGTTAAACTGCAGATGTGAGAGTTTACCCCTCCGTGGCACACGGGTACTCAGTCTTCACACAAGGACTAAACTGCATCTTCAACCAGTACTAGTTAGCAGAGTTGTCAGAGGCTCATATCCACTAAATCTCTTAGAGCTATTTTTACTGAAAAAAAATTGTTATACGCTGATAAAATGGACTTCAATTTACTCCCCCACCGAAGGATATGTAAAAATGAGTATAGTAAATACGTAATTGTGTTTAAACAGAAGCATCATCCAAATTATTAAAACTGCACTTAGATTTTCTGTAAATACTAAATAATTTTCGACTGTAATCATCGTTCAACACTTCAAAGACTGACACAATTATAATTAATATTTAGATGGGAAGTAATTATATGGTTCTTACTGCTGTATAAATTATACCATTACTGAGTCATATGCACATGATGAGATAAGGTAAGTATGCATTTTTTGCTAAGTAGATGAGAATAAATATGTATTTTGCTAAAATAACAGAATTCTTTTGCAGTTCAGCAAGATTTTCAATATTCTCAGTACACTATACCCCCCTCAAAAAAAAAAAAACAAACCTAACAAAATCATAATCTTGCATTGCAAAACTGCTGGCAGGCTATATTTCACATTGGTATTTTTAACAGGAATATTAAATATTTTTTAATATTCCTCTGTACAAAGTACTAGTGCAAAGAGTTTTGTGGTATGCAAAGTATCCTGCGATAAGAGAAGCAAAACTCTGCACCATCTATTAGGGGCCAGAAAGAAAAACCAACATGGAAATGTAACGGACAATTTTATTGGCAGGAAAAGAAAAAGTGAAGGAAAGCACAGAGGTTTTTTTATGCAGAACAGGACATGCTTTCATAGCTGTGTCCTCCTGCAGCTCTTGGAGACCTGCCTAGAACAGGATAAGGCACTGGGACCAGGCCCTGTTACTTCAGGCTGCTATTGGGAAGGTGGAGGGGGAAATCTGATAAAAAAATACTAAAAGGCAAATGTGATCTTTTTTTTCCCCTTCATGAAAATGAGTCTCTCTTACATGTACCATGGCAAACCTGAAGGTTCTTCTGAAGACAAGCACGGAGGGTTTCTCACATCTGGCAGGCAAGCCTCTACGCTGTTACCCATGTCTACAGTTTCTGTGCATTTTGGGAAATCCTTTCAACCTGCTTGACTTTTAACCTGACAGGGATTTCATGACCCTCCACTAACTTTCTATTTGTGGTTTACAATATAAACTGATTTTAAGTAAGCCTCTGAGGAAAACAGGAGATTTGTATTTTACGTCATGATAGAAATGCATTACTAAGATTACAGAAAACTAATAAAAGCCTTTCTTCGTTTGGTAACAGTTAGCATCCTTAGCACTGTGATCTGGATTGTACATAGCAGCATAGTTTACAAATAGCTGTCTACTCCTTCTTACGGTGTACCGCTTTGTAAAGTCAAGTCATCTCGCAACCCGGCTACACAGAGTTCACAGTGAGGGACTTGCCCATCAGAATAGTACCAGCTTCTTTGTCACATGGGTATGGGAGCCAGCCAAAACATACACTGCCATACTGTAGCATTTTTTTAAGTTACCACTAAATGTATAGGTTATGTCATTAGTTATAGACAAGTATCTCCAAAAAACCAAACTGTGAATTCCAAGTAGAGTGTGCCACCTTCGGTGATACCTCACCATGACCACTTGCAAGAGTGGCTGAGAATTTTCCACGCTTGTTAATCTTTTTAACAAGGTGATGTCTGTCAAAGCTGTGGGGAACAAACGCTTATAAATCCAACTCATATACCTCTGCAAACAGACGATATACAAAGAGAAGTTTGTAGCTCTAGAGCTGCTCTAACAGCTTCACCGCTACTGCGGAACAGCGATGAGATTTCTTGTAGTGATGCAGTAAGAACATGGTTTCATTTCTTGGAGAATATGTAAGATCCTGGATAAACCTCAGCAAAGTTGACAGTGTCTCCTCATGCTCCTCTTCAGAAAGTAGGATAAAATCTGATAGGAGGATACGAAACTCTTCTGTAAATTTTGTAACAGTCCTAAAAGGGGCTTAACACAGGTCTTTCGTTTATTACATGACTAATATCAGAAAGAAAATTGGTTGGACATGCTGTTTCTTGCTATGTGATAACAATACTGTATTTCTGTAGCCATCTCTTTTGCTTCAATTTTTAGTATACTGATCTTTACACAAAACTTTTAGTAAAGAACACACATGTATTGGATACAGCTTCTGTGCTTTTTATTGCGTCGGTGTCGCTTCAGTACTACCCACAGCCTTTAGCCTCCTGTTAGTCAGGCAACTACGCAACTGTCGACTAAGCAGCATTGTGCTTCAGTCACTTCCATTTGGGGTTTCCGTCTGCCAGAGACCACAGGAATAAGCAGCCACGGGAGCAGGTCAGGTCTCTCCAGCTCAGGGGGCGAGTCAGTGTGTGCGCAGCCCGGATTGGCCCAGCTCCGGGAAGGGAAGAGTCTGCAGTACTGCCACAGTGGAAACTGTCACCCTTGAAATACACTCAGGCATTTCAAGAAGCATCAGAAACCCCCAAACACATTCAGAGGTGCCTCTGAAAATTACCGAAGTCAGGAGACTGGAAAATAGCAACATACTGCCAAGGAAAAAGAGGAAAAGCCAGGAAATAACAGGCCAATCTTTCCAGAAATAGTCAAACATACAATTTTTTTTAGCACAGCAAGATGAGTAAAAATATATTTCCTGAATGAAAACCACATCAAACTGATCTAACTGGTTGTGGTACAGTCTGACAAATCGTTCCCATCCTTAAACTAGACAAACACTCTCTACATAAAATTATAACCACAGACTTCTGTAAATTAAAATAATCATCGTACAAGAGATTATTATCAACTGCTCTGTGTTAGAAAGGATGCGACAGGTGGGCTCATCCTCTGTCCTAATGAACATGTTGGGTGTTGCTGGATTTCAGAGCTTGGGGAGAGAAAATGGACCTATTAAAATCAGCAGGTTGCATTACAGTAAGAGAGGCCGGAGCATGTAGGAGAGCAGGGCTGGAATTTGAAGAGACAGAGCCCCAGCCTGGATAGAACAGGATGGAATTCGGTGACTACAACTACGGTTTCTGCACTCAAGAAACGTAGGCTCAAATTTACCAATGCAAGGCAGAGAGTGACCTGTTCAAAGGCAGGAGAATGCCCAAGAATGAGCCAAATACGGGCTAACTATGAGTCAATAATGTCATAGTACTTGGCAAAATCAGAAGAAAAACCAACAATAACAACCTGGGAATACAAACAGCACTATTATTCTTAAAACATTCAAAATAGCTCTCCACTCACTACGGTTAGGCAACTTGAGTCCAGGCTGAGGCCCTGCAAGGCTGACAAACCTGACTGCCTAGGGAAAAGGAGCAAGAAAGTTAAAAGGCCTAGTTGCTCTTTTTCTTGGTTCTACAGGACAGAGAATACAAAGCTCTTCACTGCCATACAGAAATGAGACACTAGAATTGAGGGGAAGTGGAGAAATAGTATTTTATCAGTTGTAGAGAAAGAAAGATTCCACATGTTACAGGGAATGTCCAAGTCCTCTCCTAGAGGAGCTTTCCATGTCCTCTCTTCATCACTGTCTGACAGTGTCTGGAGCTGCTTCACAGCCTGGGAATTGGCAGTTGTATTTTGTCACTTAATATGAGCAGTTTTAATGCCATACTGTTGTCACAGCAAAAAGCTTTCAGTGAAATTACTCATCACCACAATTATATCCAATCACCTCCAGCTCTAGCTCCACTGATGTCCTACGTGTGAAGTGTGACCTATAGATAGAACAGAAACTAAATCCATGTTTTCTGAATTCCCAAGAGCATCTCATGCATTAGAACTTCTCAGCTAGCAAAGTTCCTATTCATTTCCCTTTTCCTCAGCTCACAGTAGCGTATGCTGGAACCCTGGCTACTGAATCCATAAGCATACAATGAACTCCCAGCATGGATTCCAGGCAGATCCTATGTGTGTGTATTCTCACTTCCGTTAAAGGAAGAAAAAGTAACGAACAACATAGCTTCCATGCCCAGCAGGGACACAAGCAAAGTTAAAGCTTTAAGGAACCTAGAAGTATCCGTGATGGTCCATTCATATTTTGCGTTCAATACCTCGATTCTCTTCATTCTCCTGTACCTCCTATAAATGTTATTTCAACAACCCTCCTCTGCCTACATCAGCCCAACTACAATGGAAAAAAAAAAAAAAAATCAGGTATACAGCCTGATGCAATTCACCAGGTATTGGCACTGTGTAGTTTGAACTTCAGGGAAACAGTAACAGTCTGTATTATGCACAGCTGGAAGTGGCCATTCCTGTCTACTGAATTCTTCTCTCCTAGGGCTAATGACCAGGCTTTTGCTTTGCTGTAGGCCTAAAAGAAAAAAAAAAGAAAAAAAAAACACACAAAACAAAACACACCCACACAACAAACAACACAAAAAAACCCCAGTTGTTCTGATAGTTTAATTTGGAATTTAATAGAAGTCAGAAACTAATACATTCACTATGGAGAGGCAATTTTCTAAATTTAAATTCAAATAACAATGAAGCAGTGAAAGAACCCTGTAAAAATTATTTTGTCACAGCTTTCTTCTAGGAGGGTTTTACATTTCTGCAAGAGACTGAAATCAGTAATAAAATTAATACACCCTGAAAAGAGCAAAACTTCTTTGCAAAGCATTTCCAACTCTTCCTGAAGGAGGAGCAAGGTGTGAGACCTCATTGCTCAGGGAACCGCGCCTGGGGCTTTCGGACACTTGGGTCACAGCAGAGTACTCTGCCCTGCTGGCAGTGATGGGATTGGTACCACATACCCACACCAGGGACGTGATTAAGCTTCCCTTGAGAGAACAGTGGTAGGACCTTCGAAAAACAGAATATAAATCCCATTTTTGGAGGCTGTACTAGGAAACCAATTCAGAGAGTAACAGCACAATGATATCCAGACAGATGAGACATCTTGGTATTTACTGTATTATGCAAATAGGCTTTATTGGAAAGTGAAACACAAAAAAAACAGCAAGAAAACAAGATTCTCTGTATCATTCCACCAAAATGCACCAGGCTGTAACAAAATGCAGCTATTCTGTATGCTAACAAGAACTGCAAGGGTTAAAAAACCAACCACCTCCCCTTGGGAGCGGGCGTGCAGCACCATGAAATCCAACCCTCACCCTTGGGTGGATGAAGTTTTGCACATGGGATGAAGTTTTGCATAGGGCAGGAGAAGAGGGCTGAGCCGCCTGCAGGCGCCCGACCAAGCGCACAGCCGCCGGTCTGCGGATGCGTGCCCACACGGCGGGGAGGGCGCTGGGACATCGCAGCGGGTGGCCAGGGCCTCACTTTGACATGTGGGGATTTGTCCCCTCTTCCCTCTCGGCTAGATCAGCAGGTTTTATATAGCAATTAGCCATACTCAAATTCTACAAAAGTACTTCCTAACGACATTCCACCTGGAATGACAATCAAAAGCATATGTTTTTGGAAAAAAAAAACCCAGTTTGATACACTACACAGGCACTTTCCACAAGAAACAACTGCAGTCGAGTAAGCCCGAGGTTTCCCTCAGTCAGGAGAAGCCACACATCCCCAGCGGCTACAGTGGGAGACTCATTTCTGAGTCTATCCTGTAACGAAGACCGGCTGTATTAAGACGAGTCATGAAGAACCCACCAAGTCAAATTCACACTCGCAGCAGGCGCAGAGCCGCTGCTGAGGACACCAGCCCCGCTGGCCGACAGCAAGAGCTGAGGCGACGGCAGGCCGGTGCCCACACCGCTTCACAAAACCACACGGGCACGCAACATCACGGCAGCTGCTCCAAAACGGAGATTCCAGAGAATCGAGGCTAGCAAAATCATCGGAATCAAAGGCAGGTTTGTTCTCCTGCGGTGGGACCCGACCTCCACGCCAA
>NW_010235744.1:0-407 GCF_000690775.1 Eurypyga helias
CAGGTACTGGAAGCCTGCAATGAGGTCTTCCCGGAGCCTCCTCTTCTCCAGGCTGAACAAGCCCAATTCTCTCAGCCTTTCATCACAGGAGGGCTGTTCCAGCCCTCTGATCATCTTCCTGGCCTCCTCTGGACTCGAAGAAGCTTTAGACCTACCAGTGCAGAGGGTGGCTCTGCATGGGAACAACCTTTTGTGTCCTAAACCAGCCAGGTGGGACTCAAGCAGAAATCACACACAGAATCACTGAGGTTGGAAAAGACCTATAAACTCATCCAGTCCAACCATCAACCCAACACTACTGTACCCACTAGACCATGTCCTCAGGCGCCATGTCTACACGCTCCTTGAAAACCTCCAGGGATGGCGACTCCACCACTTCCCTAGCCAGCCCGTTCCGGAGCCAGCAC
>NW_010235744.1:1529-2448 GCF_000690775.1 Eurypyga helias
CTTGTTGAACCTCATCCAACTGACCTCAGCTCATGGTTCCAGCCTGTCCAGGTCCCTCTGCAGGGCTCTCCTGCCCTCCAGCAGATCAACACTTCCACCCAACTTGTTCTCTGCAGACTGACTGAGGGAGCACTCAGTAATATCCCAGCAAAACTCCCTCCATTCCCTGAGAAATGTCTAGCCATTAAAACTCAGTTGCTTGGCAAAGACCTCTTTCCTGTGGTCCTCCAGGTTCACACACTGAGTAGAATCCCTGGAACTGATGAGAAACGGCTTGAGCAAACCCTGCTCAGGTTGGAGTATTTCCATAGAAAATTTAAGGTGCTGGATTAAACGTCCATGGGACCCTGAGTGATTTTAGAGAATGAACATGGCAAGGTGCCATTTGCCAGGCAGACTGCTGTAGGATATGAAATGAAGGAGCACCAGCCAACTGGGAGCTGCCACGTGCCCATGTCAGAGGACATGTTCAAAGATTTCTTGGGAGCGTGTCAGACATGGGCTGCTGATGGGCCTGGCAGGGATGCAGCTGCAGGGGTTTGGGGGCACAGCAGGGCTCTTCTGATGGTATTAGGTCACCTCCCCTGCAGATAAATTCGGTGTTGGTGAGCTTTAGCTGTTCTTCCCTGCAGTCCTGCTCCTGGCCTTTTGCTCTTCGCTGCCCTCAGCTCCAGGCCAGGGATGTGGCATCCCCGCTGTCTCCAAGTGCCCTGACCGTCTGCTCCATCCCAAGTCGCTGGTGCTGAGGGTGTGAAGGTCTCCCTGCAGCACAGGGAGCTGCAGCAGGCAGGAGGCCCAGGCAAGGAGGTGCTGCTCTCAAGCTGCATCCTTCACCCTCCTTTAGCAGGTGACTTGTCCTCCTGAGCCCCTCGGGCAGGGGCAGGCAGACACCCCCGTCTGTGCCTGGCAGTGCTTCAGG
>NW_010235745.1:0-233 GCF_000690775.1 Eurypyga helias
CGCGTCAAGGGAAGTCGCGATACTGAGGCCTCCGGGACCGCGGGCAGGCGACAGGCACGGAGTTCCTTCTGCGACAGCTCCCTACGCGACGTGACCCGGAGCCCGCACGGAGCGTGGGACGGAGCGGAGACCCCATCGCCCGCCTCTGGGGTAACGGGGCAGGACGGGGACTCGGTGGTACCACGAGGACTGATAAACCGCCCTTTGCCACCCCGAGCGCACAGTCCGTCCCG
>NW_010235746.1:0-11196 GCF_000690775.1 Eurypyga helias
TTCTATGATTCTATGATTTTCAGGACTGATGGAGTGAGGTGAGTCAGGATAATAAAAGCCATCCTTACATCAGAATCCAGAGCTTTTCTTCTATTTTTGTGAAACTGATCTTTATTTTCCTTAATGTAACTGGCAGGAAAACAAAAGGTCCAAATCTTTAACTGATAACGAAGCAGTTAGAGTTCTTCCCAGGAAAAAAAAAAAAAGGGCAAAACTCCCAAAACCTTAGCATGTGGCAGTAATTCAGGTAGAGGTTCAATATACGTGTGTTTGGTTATGCATGTTAATGGTGATTACTGATATTCTGAAAGCTAACGGTGTCTTTTTGGCTATAGTTCCCCCGTCTGTTCAAAGGTAGCTGATGGGCTCAATGCTCTCATGGGGCTTTGAAAATCTCAGCTGAGAAAGTAACAGAAGATATGGTAAAGGTGGACGAAGTAATAGGTAACAATGAAAAGAAGAATCAGTCATCATTTTTACCTTCCTATGATACCAGAAATACAGTGATGTTCAGTAAAATTTTAAAGCTAAAAAATAAAGTTTAAAAATTGAAGAGGAATAATGTGTGCCACACATTTGTTTTACTTCTAAGTGCCTGAAAGTACTCCTCCCATCAGTTTTCTCCTGTCAACTCCTCTAGTGCTTGCCCATTTTGTATAGTTTTCTTCTATTTCTGCTGCTTTAGAGAGGTCTTCTGAAGATGTGCATTTACCTGCTCTTAGACAGTGACTTCCACTAATGGAAAATATTTTTGTTTCCTGAAAAAAGCAGTGCCAGCCTTTGCTGAAAATCCTCACTTCACTACCTATCTAGACACCCACACTCTGTGACTACAGTTCAAAACATTTATTGCATCAAGGCATAACTATTCCCCAGTAAAAGCATTCCTTCCTGAATTTCAAGTGAGTATCATATGCATACTCAACCCACAATACTGTAAACTTACTCGTCACTCTTTTGTTTTGTGCCTTGAGACAGACAGATAGTTCCATATTTGTTTCTGAAGAAGCATTTGCAAGTTGGGATTGCTGCAAAATATTTGCTAAAAAAGAGTGTGAATAGTTCATGGACCTGTCAGAATCCATCTGTTTGAGTCTATTAATGGGTATGTTCCCAGCTGTGGTATTTCCAATGTCATAAATAAAAAGTTTCTTTCTCACTACAAATCCAATGGCTGAGATCTCCCTGTAAAATTGATTTATTTAAATAAAATCTGTCCTTATGTTAAAGAGACCTCTTCAAATAAGCAAAACGGTGAGACGCCAACTGCATATTCTTTCAGCAGTCAACTGACACGTTAACAACGCACAGTCTCAATTTACTACAGCGTTATTCTGGATAAGCTATGAAACAGCATGTCATTCAGATCAGGGTGAGTGGGACTGGGGTGGGCAAAGAGGGGTGCATTCACCAGAGGAATGAGAGGCACATTGAAAATAGCCTCAAAGTTGGGACAGATGCTCAGGTCTTCACTTCTCCACACACTGAACCCAAAATAAACTCACACATGTATGCATCACATTTTAGGGAAGTCCAAGCTATGAACCAATACAGGAGGTTCCTAAATCATTATGAATGCTAATTATAACTCTTCTAATTCAATTCTAAGTGTAACTCTTCAGTATTTTGATTGAGAGAAATGTAGTGTGTAACACTGGTTTTTACTTAACGCTTTCAACATTCTCTCAAGCTATCCCCCTCCTAGAACTGGCACTTACCCTTAATTTCTTCCTAAACTGCAGTGACGGAAGTCCAAATACGAAGATCTTTCAAGCAACCCTTAGCTCAGATTCAAACAGATCTACATATGATGTAAGGTATATTTAGAGATTCACAGGTTGGAAATATTCGTTCAGGTTGGAAAAGACCTTTAGGATCATCAAGTCCAACTATTAACTCAGCACTGCCAAGTCCACCCTAAACCATGTCCCTAAGCACCACAGCTACACATCTGCAATAAGGTCTCCCCTGAGCCTGCTCTACTCCAGGCTAAACAACCCCATATTTGAACTATGCTTCTGTGCTGGAGGTAATTTCCCTTTCAATTATTTCTGTAACAAAACCAATACTCCAATTTGTTAGGGTTTTTTTTAAGTGCTGATGTATTAAATGGCCTTTGGGGGTTCAGGGTCTTCTGCCTCATCATGGCCTGGGACATGACTCCCTCCTCCGCAGAAAACATGCTGCTCAGCTTCCCAGGGCACAAGAGCCATTCATTTAGCTCTAGCAACAGAAGAAACCAATTACCCCTCCGTTATTTTAGATCTGTGATGAGTAAAATTTGCAAGGTATTGACAGAATTAAGAAAGCCATTTTGGAGTTAGTGAACTTGCTGTTACAGAAATACAGACTAAATAATTTTTAGCTAAGCATAGATTTTAAATGGTAGTGGTTTTGAAACAGATTGGGAATCAAACTGCTACCACTTAAAGAAACACAATGATTAGAAGTTTCAGGGCCTCCTCTTCGACTGTACTTCCAGCACATTGCTGGATCTGTAAAAATGATCCCTGGACACAAAAACTTTCCTAGGTACTTAACGTTCAACAGCAACAGGGAAAAAACCCAGTACCTCACTGAAATTACCTGTTGAAATACAGTTCAGTCTGATGATTACATGCAGCAATGTTTCGGTTTTGACTGGCACACGTGCTGAAAGCATCTCAGGCTTTTTAACTCTCATTGATTTTGGGCTACTTCTACTAAATGCAGTAACTGCTGGAAGTAATCTCGGGAATCTGGACCAAAGGATGGAGAGTTGGTTTGTACACCCTGCTCCAGACTTGTATCCTGTAGGTGAGAGAGGCTGCATCTGCACTGTATAGTTTTGGACCTCATGTGATTACCTTGGGATCTAAACACATAGTTTTTGGCATGTTTTCTTGCTTTGAGTGACACAAATAATGTAAGACCTGTGTCACAGTCCCTCTTTTATAGCATGAAACTGGGGGTATGTGTTGCACACCTCTGTGTTTAGCATCGGGGCATGTGGGGGTGATTTACTTTAGTGAGCCAAGTATGAGTTACGTAAATTCCAGTGTAATTAAATGTGATTAAGTCTTGCTGCAAAAGCACAGAAAATAAAACTTCAGCGTGATACTCTATCCTCGAGGAACTTAATATGCCTTGAATATCGCACTATCTTAGTGAAACCAGTTATTATGTCCAGCATCCTGTGATCCAAGTTGTGTACACACACTAATTGATATTACTGTATGTAAATTACTGCCCTCTACTGGAATGACGGGCAGAGTATTTCACATGAAATTGTTTATTACCTAAATTAATTAAATTGATTTTTAGAGTTTGGGGCTTTTGGGAACCAAGTGCCATGAACTGCAGATGTTCCTGATCCCTTCTTGTACCATAGTTACCTGCTGCACTCCTATATGTATGCATTCAATCTTTGCTTATTTGCAGTATAAGCTGCACCACGATGGTCTGACTGTCAGAATACAGGCATCACTTTAAAATCATGAGGCTGACTTAAAACTATGACATTTTACAAAATATAAATATATATATTTGGTTTCTGTCCTTTCAGACTCTGAAGTTCACATTTTCAAGTTTTCAAACTTGATATTAAAACATGCTTCAGCTGAAGCAAAAGCTGGGTTTCTCAATGAATTGTGACTCAAGAAGATGATTTTTGAAAGAATTATCATATATAGCATCACAGGAATTGGTCATGCTATAACAGAAAAACAAAAGAAATCGGGAAGAGCAAGACAGAGCATCTGTCTCACACGAAATGCAAGAAATACAAAATACAAGAAGACAAACGTAAGTCAAACCTCTGCTGTGAAATAAGGTCATTGCCTGGCAGGTATTACACAAATCAAATCGTTAACTCATCTAAGTTCTCAGAATCCTTAAAAAATTACAATATGGGATATTTTTAAAGAGATTTTTCATTCAAGCAAAAAGCAATGACACAGATTTCAGAACTTCAGAGATGTCACTGATTCCTGAAACTACACACCACATCCTGCTATAGCTGTGAAAGCAGAAGAGTGTGAGTCCAGTCTCCAGAGCCTTACTGAGTCCAGAAATTTCCCATGTTTAGGAAATTACTGGCCACCTACCAATGAGGCTGTATTGATGGGAATTATTATGGTGGTTGCTGAGCAGCTAGAAGTTTATGGTGGATATAAATGTTCTGCATACATGTTGGGGCATAGTTATTATTATAAATAAAGTCTTCTGTGTGTGGATATAAGAAGTGGTCTACCGGATTGAAGCCATGCGAATAAATACAAAACACCTAATAGGAAATAACTGAGAAGACACATAATTTAATATGCCACGACTGGTATTAAGAAGCAATCTTGGTATGGTGAAATGCCATTACAGTTTAATGTCAGACAAATAAATTTAATATTCATACCAGTCTATATGAGTTCCTACATATCACAGAAAACTATGAGTACCAATAAACATATCCATCTAAACATGTAGGAACTTAAACAATATTGTATGATATATTCTGCTTCTTGAAAAATAATACTATGATTTGTTTCCAAAATTATGGTCTGCAAACATCAGCAATAATTACACTGCTTACAGGAATCCTCCATAACTGCGTGGTGTCGCATACTGATGAGCTATCAGCCTTCTACTAGCCACATAGGAAGCATCTACAGATGGAAATAACTGAGGCCATGTATTTGTGTGGAGAAATACTTGTCTACTGAGAATTGTAAGAACCTTGTGAATGCCACACAAAGGCAGTAGGAAACAGAAGTCAGAAGAAAGTTGTACTGCAGAAAGGACTGACATCATAACTTTCTAGAAAAAAAAAAAAGGGTATTTTCTAAAGATTAATTTGTCACTGAGATCAGTCAAGTGATCAGCTTCTTTCAAGCTCCAGAAAGAAGGAGGTCTATCACGAACCTTGTCTAAATACCAAATAGAACCTGTCTGATTCAAAAGGCATCCAGTCCTGTTACCATCACTGATTCACCATTTTATCGGCAGTTATGTTTCTCATAACGTTAGGAAATTACGTAAGAAAAGGCAAATTTCTTTTAGGAAAATAATCTCTGATACAGCTTTCATTGATGGAAGCAGGAGTTGTTCAAATACAGGATTTATATAGTAAACGTAAAGCCAGAGGATGGCTGTTGTTGTCATCCCCAAATCTCTGCTGCTCCTCTAGTCACTCCGAATCTTACGCGGCAAACGGCAGCGGAGCCACGGGCGTGGGTAACAGAAAATTACATCTTTCTCTGGACTTTGAGACAGTGGGGAGCCCTCCATCACCCCCCTCCGCAGCCTCATGCTGATACAGAAATACTTGGCAGGTCAAGCATATTGGTATTTTTGTAATTGTATTTCTGGAATTAACTTCTTGTTGCTGAGGGTCATGAGAACCCAGCAGCAGCAGAACTAACAATGGTGGTATTTTGCCACCATCGCCCCCTTTTCAGACTCAAACCACTGGTCTTCAGGGAAAAAGATGAAAATTACAGAATACCAATGTAACGTGTATGCAAAGAGCATCTATATGCTTTAAAGAAAATAATCTAAAAAAAACATCCTAACATTAATATAGAATGTGTAGTGTGATTAAAAGAATTTATGAGACCAATGACTACTTTTTTGGCTATTACGTTTTCTTTTGGACTGACACAAGAGCAGAAAATTTCCTGACATGCCTGACCAAACGAATCCCTCATAAGTCCCTTTCTTTCTTCCCTGAAGCACTCCACCCCGAATAATGAACATCTTTCATAACTTTTCTCCTTGACAAAGGACAGTCTTTTCCCATTGATGGTGTCGGGTTAGGGAGGAATTTACGCGTACACATCTTACCAACATACATGAGAATCAGCACCTTGTACTCTCCAGCGCGCTGGTGGGGATTCAGACTGTAGCATCTCTGCTTTCTAAAAGCATATGTGCATGATTTTGAAACAGAATATAAAAGCATACCCCCCAAACGGACCACAACAAGTACCAGATTTTCCACATGCACATCTCCCACACTCCTTAATAAAAACTGACCTATGTTATAAAAAAAAAATCCCCTATTTTCTTGATTGGCTTTAATTAGATTAACCTGCTGCATTTGCACTGTACACAAAAGGCTTAATTAAGAAGAAATTTCAGTAATAGAATAATATCAAGATGTAGCAGGCTTAAGGTTGGCCTCATTATCAGGACTCCTGCCTTTGCCCAGGGGTTCTCTGAGGACCTGGGAGCCTGGTACTTGTGCTTCCTCTGAGGTCTCCCAACAGTGACCTCAGGAGACATCACACTCAAAACTAAAACTATGAGGCAACTATAGATTTGATGCTTCTTTAATTACGTTCCAGAAATATGACTGGTCTAGCTTCCATACAGGCACGGCAGAAAACTCTGCTAAAATTCATATAGTTCTGGCTGCGGCCACCGGTTTTGTTAGGACCCACTTTTCCATATTCCCCAGAATCTACTGACCAGCTGGTGCCAGGGAGCACCATGTCACCAGAGGTGCAATTGCAAACTCAGTCTTGCTCATTTGCACCCAATAAAATCACAAAAACCCACAAACCAACCACAAATTACTTTTGAGAGGAGGAGGGGCCTCGTCTTGACATCTTTGCCAAATGCTGAATGTGTCAATTCATTTCTGCTGGACAAATTATTCTCCATTTTCCACCCTACTTCTGCTAATGTTCTGTTTCATCTCTGACATAAATGCTTTTCAGTCACATTTTAAGAGATACTTGCAGCTGCAAATCAGTGTATAAGGTCTTCCGGAACAGTTAAGGATACCCAAGAATAGGTCTTCTAAACCATTTAAGGATCTTAACTTTGATATCTTTAAAGTTGTTTTTATCATGAGCCTGCCTCATGCTCCTGATTCAATTTTTGGTGCTGCAGGTCATCCATTTCTAAGATAAAATTAGTCCATGGCATGTTGCCCCACTGTACATTTTTATGCTGCTTGATTGAGAAACTAGTGCTTCATCCTTTGAAACAGATACCTGTAACCTCACAGCAAAGATTCAAGAGTCACTCTAGCATCAGTCTATGAAAAATCTGTGCAAACTTGGCCAAGTTACACAACTTTGAAATGTCAGTCTGAGCGAACCACTGGAGACTAGTGGAAAACTTGCCCTCAAATTCCATTTACCCAGAGCATGGCCAAGCCCAAAACAGGGTGGGAGCGTACGACTTCCTTCCCCAAAACCAGCCCAGGCAGCTGCTCCCGGAGAGCTCTGCAGTGAAGCAGGAGCTGGGACAGTGCTCAGGGGTATCCAGTCCTGCACTGCTGTCGCAGTCAGGCAGTAGAGAGGACGCCGATGAAAAAAATAAGTGGAATTGTACCTGAAGAGCAGAGGAAATTGAATGGGGTTGTAATCTCTTCAAGAACACAGAACATACAAAGTACTGTGTGACGTGAAGCTCAGGTGAGAAGAGGTTTGACAAAAAGGCTGAGGTTGGACCTACGCTGCAGACGCAGCAGTGGCAGCCTTACGGAACAGAAATCCCAACAGCATTCTGTGCATTGCTAAACCACAACTAAAAGCTCAACCCAGGAAATTTGAGACAAAACTTCCTATTGTTAGAATGTTAGGGTGAAAAGGTCAAGTGCTCAAACTTCAGTAAGTCTCAGAATTAAAGTCACCTGTTTAATCCTAACTCAACCCGCCTCCCATGAGGCACAACGACAAAGTCTTTACCTCATCCACACATGCACTTCTCTAGGATCCTACCTGATGATGGACAATGATCTAGTCGTGTATCAGTGTCACATACCCACTAAGGCAGCTGCTGCAGGACTCCTGCTACAACTCCTGCAGATGCTGGATGGCATGCAGGAAAGGGTGGGAGACAGCGCACAGGAAAAAATCCAAGCAAATGCCAAGTAAATGGTGCCCTTGCGGTTCCATCCCTCTCTGTCTGGTTTTCAGCAAGTCACTTGAAACAGAATCTGATCAGACTGCCAGGAACTCTAAGTTACTCAATCCCTGGGTGCAGTACAATTAAATCCTGGAGGCTGATTAGCACGAATGTTGCTCAATAGGAGCCATCAAAAGCTGTAATTTGAACACTGAAGTAGAAAATTCATGTTCTAACGCTCTATCAAGTTATTGATTCTCCTGAGTTCAACCTCAATGTGCCTCTGGTTCCTATCTGTAAAATGGGAACAACATAGCCTTACAACTTCTAGGAACACAATTAAAAGCTTAACGGTACAGAGTACACAAGACTGAGTACTCATACACACCATGCCCATCAACACTTGAGGGAATTTGTAATTCTGTGCTCAGTCCAGATTTTGAGAAGGCTGCAGTACAGCAGGCTCTAGGTTACCAGATTCAGCAACGGGGGTCGTTACACTGTGCACTGAATGAGGCAGAAAAGCTCTGTGCAAAAAAGGAGGATGCGATCACGTCATTAAAAGACAATCCGACACTGCGAGGAGGCTGCACAAGGCAGCAACAGGCACCCTTAACATCCGGTGTTTCCTGACTCTGAAGTACTGAGCTTCAACACTTAAATATATTCATTGTGATATTTTTTTTTTTTAGTATATAGTAACTGAAAGAATGCCAGATAGAGGGTGGCACTTTTCACCCTCACACAATGGATAGAACAACTACAACTTGCTGTGGTCTGCTGTAACAGGCGATCATGACTTCAGCAGGGATCTCAGAGTTACCTTGGGGTCATCACTTTTAAAGAGTCTGTTATGTCCTAAAGCAATGGATTTCAGTAGTGGCACAGCAGTTCAGAATTACATTAAACCAACAGTATTTTGGTTTAATGTAAATGTCTGAAACCAACTTTTCAGACAAACAGGTCCCCACTCCAACACGGCAGTTGAAATTCTGGTTCATTCCACGATCAGTCTGTGAATCCCAACTTAAACCATAAGCACAGTGGGAACACAAACAGTGTAAACCACCTCTGCTGAAATTACGAAAAGCACAGAAAAACGAAGGCTGGCATTTGTGGCACTGTAGCGGGCACACTCATTGCTTAAAAAATAAATCCCAAGCAGTGAATCAGAAAGAGTGACTAAAAGCTGCTGGGCACCATAGATCTGTCCTGAATAAGAGACGGTACGGAGCAGCCCTGTCCCAGGAGCACGCCGGGAGCCAGGCTGCTGCTCATCACCTCTGCTGTAAAGGGCAGGGAGGAGGGAAGGAGCACACTGTAGCAGCCTTTATACACAGCTTACTTCCCACAGCAACCTAGCCATGCTGTCTGCCTCTTTGAGAGTGGCGGAGCCAAGGCTCAGCTCTCTCCTTGCTCGAGCCAAGGTTCAGCTCCTTGCTCCAGCTGCCCAACTGCGTACTGCTGCCCTCTGCTCCAGCACATGGACACTGGGGCAGAAACTCTTCCCCAGGAGCACTAGGGAAAGCCCTAAGCAATCTGACCTGCTCCCAGTGCTCATCCTGCTCCGAGCTAAGGCGGGACTAGAGAGCTCCAAGCATCTCCTCCAACTCCAACTACTATATATATTTTATGAATTAAGCTGTCTCACGCTTACTTTCTTTACAGGTATACGTTGGACAACTGCTGTCTGAAATCTTAACAGATAAAAAGTAAAATAGACCAACAGTGCCTGCAAAGCCGTCATCACAATGGTGATTTAATCACAAGTCTTTATTCGGCTTGATGGTTGGAATATGACAGCACACTGGTGGTCAAAACAGCATTTTGTTTCGGTCATTGCTCTTAAACACTAGTGACCAGTTCACACTCCTGCTCCAACTGTCAGTCGGGGCTGAACCACGATGTCAACTTTGAGGAAAAAAGGGAAGTTGTGTAACTATCTACCTGACTGGGAATGGATCTGCTGTAATGGGGAAGAAGCTGGTCTGGCAACCAGCAGACAATGATGCATTTAGATCAGGTTCAATTCCCTGCCTTCTCATTAACGAAAGCTGGAAGAAGAGGCGTAGGAATATGCACTGCAGCTACAGGGGCCAGAGGGACAAATAGATAGAAAACCAAGGACAAAATTCCAGAGACATAAAACCTTCTGAACAACAGAACATCTCTGGAATCAACAGGTGTTACCTGTACACATTTTGTTTTGTTGTCAGATAATTCATTTAATTAAAGGGCATGTGTATCAGTGTCTCACCAGCACATTATGAATAGCACTTAAATTATGGCAGTGCATAAACCCAGGACATTAGTATTCTATCCACCTTAAATAAAAAGTCTGACTCCATCAATTTTAATACCCAGTTGCTTTAAGAAGTTGGCTACAGCTTCATGGCAGCCTGCCCAGGTCCTTTGCTCAGTCAAGCAATAGTTGTCTTTGACCAAAAAAGAAAAAAAAAAAAAAGCTAACAGTATCCTTGCTGAATGTCAGCTGGCATCTGCTATCAATATAGGAGTAAGTAGATTACATGTAAGGGCAGATTAATATTTTGGGTAACCATAACACTACAGAATTAGCTGGTTTAGCAATTAATTATTCAAGCTACCCACTTTAGATTCATTTTTCTAAAAAAAATTACCATGCAAATTTTATCCGTTATTTTAACGGTATGTACGTAAGAACTAATGGGCTGTGGGCACAGTTTAGACACCTACATCATACACTATTTACCTCTGTACCAGCATGTCACAGTGCCCTAGGCAAGGTCACCAAACTCCTACCAGCGCTGTAGGATGTGGCAGAGGAATCCATCTTCTCAAATTAGCCTTCATTGTACATGATTATGCTCATAAATCCTGCTGTATTGTTTACCAGTATTAACAACTTTACCTCGCACTTGCATGTACCCTCTAGGTTTCTTAATTCACGAAGAGGAATTAAAAAGCAAACCCTCTAGATCTTTTAATTCGTGAAGTATTTCACGAACACGAATCAGCGGTATGTCTGCAGGCTAAAGCGAGCGTGCTGCTGCGACAGCAGTGCCCCGACCCTGCTCTGTGTCCTCCTGGTTCTCCACCTGGCACGGTAGGATTGCAGGAGCCTGCTTTTCCACAGCAGTTGGATCACCTAAAGCTCTTAAATACGCCTGAAATGAAGCAAACCGTTTTCCTTTGGGAGTTGCGGTCCTCCTCCCAGGCAAAACCCACGAGGAACCAACGTGGACTCGCAAGTGACTTAGGAACGCGATCAGACAAGCAGGTGAGCCCGCTTCCCGGAGCAAAGTCAACCCTCTTGATTTCCGAGATGCTCAGAAGGTGCCTCCGACCTGGGGCTCCCTGCAGGCACCTCCCTGAGCCCGACGGCTT
>NW_010235747.1:0-235 GCF_000690775.1 Eurypyga helias
AGGGGGTGCGGGAGAGCGCGGAGCAAGCGTAGCCGAGACAAGCATCCTCCCGCCACCACGCACCGGTCCGTCAGGTCCACCCGGGACAACCCCCTTTCCCGAGCCGGTGTGTCGTCCCCCTCAGCTTCCCCCTCCTGCCCCGTCTGTCTCCGCAAAGTTTGGTCATCCGAGCCCGAGGAAGGGGGCGGCTGCCCGGCCCCGGCTGATTTTGGAATAAAAACATCTGAAAATGCCC
>NW_010235747.1:661-870 GCF_000690775.1 Eurypyga helias
CGTGTACGCCGTGATGGAGTTGCCCACGGTGCCCACCAAGAAGAGAGCCAGGTAGATGACGGTCACCATCACTTTGGAGTAGATGTCGGTGTTGACGTCCAGGTCCTCCTCGTCGGGCGCTTTGTGGAGCGGGTCGGAGCGGTTGGAGGCGTTGGCGGGGTAGAGGTGGAAGGGGCCGCCCGGCACGGCCGGGGCCGTGGCGTTCAGGT
>NW_010235748.1:0-268 GCF_000690775.1 Eurypyga helias
GCTGCGTGAGAATCTCTGCTCTGGCACCTGGATCTCCTCTCCCCCTCCTTCCCTGACCTGGGGCTGTTCTCACATCCTGCGCTGTCTGTCTGCAGAGATCTCCCCTCTGGTGGGTTTTTTCCCTCCTTCATGTTCTTTTATTCTTCACGTTCTCACGGAGGGGTTGTGACCGCGATGGGCTCGGCCTTGGCCGGCGGCGGGTCCCTCCTGGAGCCGGCTGGCACTGCCTCTCCCGGACATCATCTCCCAGGATCCTCTCCACCCCGGT
>NW_010235749.1:0-2365 GCF_000690775.1 Eurypyga helias
TTTCCTCAGGACAAGCTTTACCAAGAGGAGTATCAGTTTGTCTCGACGGAGGAGCAGAGGGAAGAAATTTCCAGGAAGCTTAGCGAGGCCTCCAGCTGGATGGAGGAGGAGGGCTATGCGGCCGCGACGAAGGTACCGCCGTGCACGCGGGCGGGGGGCCAGGCCGCGTGTGGGGACGGGGGGGTGCAGAGCATCCCAATCCTTCGCCATCCGGTTCTGGGAAGGTTCTCGCTTGCTCAGTGCATCAGGCACAGAGCGAAATGCGGAGTTCTTCCAGCCTGGGGGCCTGTGTAGCAACTTCGGCAGTAACCCCCTGAGTCCACGGGCGGATTAGCCACCCGGTGCTCCGTGGTGAAGGAGTCTGTCCGCAGGGGAGAGCGGTGCGTTTCCCTTTGGACGTCTCCAGTCAAAAGGGCAAGCTAATTGTGTCCTCGGCCCTCTCCCCCACTTGCAGGAGCTGAAAGAGAAACTCTCGGAGTTGAAAAAGCTTTGTAGGAACCTCTTTTTCCGGGTTGAGGAAAGGAGAAAGTGGCCGGAACGCCTGGCTGCCCTGGAAAGTCTGCTCAACCACTCCACCATCTTCCTCAAGTAAGAGCATGCTGCCGGCAGGGCGAGTCGCGCCGCCGGTGATGTGAGAGATGCTGGGTGGAACGTGGCTGGGCGGAACGCGGCCTGAGCGTTGCCAGCGCACCCTGGGACGGCCAAATCCCTGCTCCCTCGGACTCTGCCCCGCAGAAGCCGCGCGTGAGCTCTAGTGGAACTGGGGCACGGGGCATGCCCAGTGCCGGACACCCCGTTTGCACACAGGCGTTGGTCCTGCGGCCGACCATCTCCCATTTCCCATCTCCCCCGTTACTCTGCCCTCCTGGTGGGTGCGTTGGCTGGTGCCGGATTCCGTTTTTGGCAGCCGGAGTCGGATTTAGGGCCCTGTCTCCCGCAGATGTGTGAGACATAAACGTGAAGGGCAGCGGGTGGTCGTTATTCTGGAGCCGCACGCACGGAGTTGCCGACTTCCGTTGGGTTTAACGGGAAGAAACTCTTCTTGTCTTCAAGGGGCGCGCGAATGATTCCCGAGTCTGACCAGATATTCACGGAAGTGGAACTGAGCACGCTGGAAAAAGCCATCAACGAGACCACGGTAGGGAAGGCCGGAACAATGCCGGGGGTGGCAGTTTGGGATGTGTTTCCGAACTCCGGGGTCGTGTACCGTGGATGGCATGGAGCATGCTCGTCTTGTTTCCGTGCCGCCACCAAAGCTCTTCGGGTCTGGCCGTGCCCTGCACGACCCCGGACCGCGCCGGGGGCACAGTGGTTCCCGCATCCCGTGAGGACCGTTGTCAGCAGGAGCGGCGGCGTAGCCCCGCAACCCAGCTCCGGCTTTTAAAAGCAGATGCTGGGTTTTTGGGGGTTTTTGGGTCTTTGGTTTGGCCTGGATGGGGGTGACTAAGCTGGTGGAAATGGAGCGGGGAGCAGTGTTATCCTGAGGGAGCTGGAAAGCCTGGGACCCGGTGCCTTTGGGACACTGCGCTGTGCAGCGATTCCTGGAACGGAAAAGCACCTGAAAAAGCTCCTCCTCTCTCCCATCCTGCAGATCTGGAAAAACGAGACGCTGGCTGAACAGAACAAACTCTCTCCTGCTGAGAAGCCCATCCTGCTCTCCAAAGATATCGAGCTCAAGATCGCAGCCCTGGACAGAGAGGTGCAGTACCTGCTCAACAAGGCCAAGTTTGCAAAGCCCAAACCCAAAAAGGAGAAGAATGCCACGAAAACTGATTCGGTCAGGAATGCGACGGGAACCTCTGAGCCAGAGAGCACTATCCCTCCCACGGAGGGGAACCGAGGAGGTGAGTAGCGGGTGGGGAGCCTGTGTATAATCACTGCTAGCACGCTCCTGTCTCTGCCTCGAGTGAAAGGGAGACGGGTTAACTGTGGGATCAGACGATCCTCCTCGTAGTTTGCCAGCTGGGAAAATCTCGCTGTGGCAGGGCCCTGCCCTCGCCATCGGGCTGGGTGGTTGTTCTGTGGAGGAGCGGGAAGCGTTTATGAACTCCCTGAGTGGGTGGTCAGTGGCTCTGGTTGCCTGGCTGCCGAGCGAGCCATCCACGTCACGGAGACGCTGGTGAACTGTCTGTGGCTTAGATGAATCCCAGGGAAAAAAACAATCCCTTGGGACACTCTGAATATCCTTCTCCCAGCTCGTACTCTCCAGCGTGTTCTCCCCTAACTTTGTGCTGGTTCTTCCTGCTGTAAACACAGATAAACCTGAGGATACCGCTCCGGCCAAGGAACCTCCTACAGCTGAGAGAGCAGCGACGGATGACGAGTCTGGAGCAGACTCTGGTGGGTAAATGTTTGACTAGCGGCC
>NW_010235750.1:0-4582 GCF_000690775.1 Eurypyga helias
TGGGACCTTGTACCCGGCGAAGTCTCATGCCCCTTCTTGCACCCACCCACACTTGCAAACGTATCGAAAAGCTCTTGGGGTTACTCCGTTAGAGCAGGTAGCTAGGTGGATCCCGCCCCACACCCGCCGTGATGCTTGCCGTGGGGCCGGGCCCCCTGGCTCACGGCCCGTCAGAGGCGCAGCACTGGCAGCGAAGTGACAAAGCCCCAGAGACCAAGGCTGGGCCACTCACAAGGCGACGAGGCAGAGAGCGAGGCACCCTCCTCTGCGGTCGTGCTGGGGTCACAGGCTGCCGAGGGTGGGGACAAGTGCAGTGTCCCACGCTCCTGCTCTCAAGCCCTCGGTATGTTCTGTCCGTGCTTGCTGCTGAGCAGCCTGGCACTAACTCCCTGTCCCAGCCATCGAGGTGGCACCTCGCCTGCAGTCAGAGCCTGTCTGGGCAGAAGGAGATGACAAGGCAGGTAAGACAGACGGATACAGCCTGTCAGATCCAACTTACAAATCCAGCCCTGCCTTTTCCTGCAGAACTTGTACAGCCCTTGCTGCCTCGCCTTGAAGAAACTCCAGCACATAGCCACGGGTTCTCAGAGCCGTGGGATCTCGGCTGTCCTAGAAGAACCACAGAAAATGCTGCTGGTGAATGCACTCCCACCCCCCAAATCCAGCCATCCACCAGAACAGGTTTGTCCTGCTACACAGGGTCCCCAGGGCTGATTCCACAACCCATTGAACCTGTGCGGGTAGAAATTTTCTTCTGTAAAGCAATAAAAACAATGTCAGGTTGGGTCAGACATGCCGGGCAGGACAACTCAAGAGAGCAGGAAGGAGGTACACTCGGGCCAAACGAAACACTGACATGCAAGTGGAACAGGAAATTCATCATCAAAAAAGCTCCAGCACCCTGAAAGCAGACTGACGGCAAACACTGCTACACTGGGGCAAGAGACGCTGCCAGGAGGGAGGTATAGCTTCTTATTTTTAGGGTCCTGCTTCAGACTTCAATATATAAGTATCCACCACTATGTTCCGCAAAGAAATGTTGTTTTACAGGAGTACTTTATGGCTGTGGCATGACTATTACTACATGCCGCACTTAGCCACTCCTGTGACAGCTGGCAGTGATAAAAGAACAGAGCAATTGCTGGATGGATTCTAATCAGAGGCTTTGCAGCATCTATCACACTTCCATTTAAGCCCCAGACAACTCCCTGTATTTAAACTCGTGCTGAGACCCCGTCAACTGGAAGGGTGGGGGATTGAGGCTGGACACACAAGTCACTGCCATTTCCTACCAACACAAATTCCTGCTCGGCAGACTCAGGCATGTCACAAAGTGAGCAAACAAAACCCCCACCCCCCTGGACAGTTTATTTTAGCTTCCCACCCACCGCACTTCTCCCAGCCCTCGTGACAGCCTGCGAGCCGCCCAGCAGCCACCAGACTTCCTGCTCGCCAGCCCTCCGAGGGAAAAAACAGTCTGGAGGAAAGAAAAGCAACTTTGTGGGAAGTGCATGGCCCCCTCCAAAGCAAACAGACATGTCCTCAAGAGGCCCCATAAGCAGCAAGATGGAAAACACGATGGCATCTCAATGCTGGGAAGATCAAACAAGACAGCCCTTCCCCAAAGAAAAATCTGCTGTGTCTCCCTACCCACACTTCTCTTGCCATTTTTAGCCTCTACTCTGAGGTTTCCTGGGGACAGATGCAAAGTTGACACTTTGGTACTCCACTGGAAGTGATTCCCTGCACCCGCTCAGCTTTGGGGCTGAAAGAAGAGGTTAACACCAACTGTCCTTAATGAATTGGGCAGTGACAGGGAGCACCAGAAATTGTCATCTGTGTTGTTGTTTGCACAGCTGGGTCTGGTTTGAACCAAACCTCAACCAACCGTTCCTGGGTACGGTGTGGAAACCTGTGCTGGCCAGGAACTAAGCCACTTTGGATGCAGGACTATTTTGGCCAGCAGTGCAATACATAGCAGCGGGCTATGCTGTGCCAGCTAGCCCATGCATGCTCGCACTGAGCTCACAGACAGGTGGCTGGTTCCCCACCAGACCTTGCTCTCCCCCAGCAGAACACAGCAGCAGGGGCTCACAACATCTGCTTGAACACGGTCGTTGGGAAACAACTTCATGGCTGCAATCACCATGTGAACACTATGTGCTGCTGAAGTCAGCGTGGGGCTTACTCTACTGCCACAGTCGCACAGCATCACCCAGAGATGGTCAGTGTCACGCAGGAAGGTGCCCCGGTCCCCACCAACAGCACCCTGTTCCCCAGTGCTCTGCTGGGGTTTGGTGTGGCAGTTGCAACCTCTTCTCCCAGGGGAAGCAATAGTGGTTGGTGGGACATGCTGCCCTGCCACCAGCCTCCCCAGGGACATCAGCCACTCTGTGCCCTCCTGAGAGAGCGGCAGTGGTGCGTTGGGTGCCACCACACGAGAGCTGTGAGTCTCGCCGCCAGTGCCTGCAGGTCAGCAGTGAGGGAGCATTGGGTCAGGTTTGAATGGCAGCTGGTTCTTCCCAGTAGCTTGGGGGAAGGAGAATTGAATAACTACATTGTTTATAGTAAAAAAAACCACCCACAAAAAAATAAACAAACAAAAAAAACCCAACAAAGACAGCTCTATCAATCATAAGAGCCTAGGCTGCCCCTAAGACAAACTGTTCAGTGAGAGAAAAAAAAAGAAAAACCCAAACCAAAACCCCAACAAGTCTTTTCCGAGAAATTTCAAGATCTCCCTAACCTCATTCACCCAAGCACACTGCAGATGAAAGCATTGGCCTGTGTTATGGCAGCCTCTTGAGGGCACTTTGGTATACAAAGCGTGGTAAAACCAGAGCTGCACTGGGCAGTTGTGTCCCAGCTCCCTGCTGCCAGAGCAGGAAGCTCCACACGGAGGAGTGAGAGTATTTCAGCTGAACCACCAGACAGAGTCAATGACAGGAATTCTTTCTGCATCTCTGGATTGCTTTCTTAGGTGGGAGACTTGCCAGGCAGGGAAATTGGACGAGACATTAAGGTCCTTTTGAACTCCCCCTATTATTCCTGGCTGTTCCAGCAATCCCACAGATGTGGGAAAAACCTAGGGAAAAACTGATTTTCATGCAGATTTAGCCTTTGCTGAGCAAAACAGCCCGTGTGCTGATGCTACGAGAGCTGAGCAGCATCAACACTGCCTTGTTTCTGGAGCAGAAAGGGGAGGGGTGATGCACCAGTTCCTTCTCCCTGTATCCTACGCAGGTGTGAACCTGTTCAGTCAAACACCACTAAGCCAAGCAGAGATCTCAAAACAGGTAGGACAGGTCCGGCAAATTTATGAAAATAAATGGTTTGAAGAAAAGCAGGCTGTGAACAGCCCAGCCATAGCACAGAGGAGACCAGTCAGAGCAGGTCCTTGGTAGAAAAAAGCCCAGTGAGGGTCTCCAGAGGCTGTTGTGATTTATCTGGGTCTGACAGGACTGAAAAACTCCATGGAGGAGTGGCAAGATCAGGCTGAGAAGCCAGTAGGACCAAGGTGCAAAGATACCCAGAATGGAGTGCCAGTGCCTGGCCCAGACTGGGAGGCTGACGAAGAGGACAACAAGGGCCACAAAGATGGGAGGGGTTGAACCAAGCATCTTCCACCCTCTCCCTTTGAAGCCAACTCACAGCTAAAGGAAATCACCCCAGGCACATGGCACAGGTCTGTGGTTCAGGGGGATGTCTGTGGCACAGGCAGCCTCCCAAACTGGTACTACCTGGACAGTGGCTAATTGCCCTTTCTGGCCATCACCCTTCTCCAGCATGCTCTCTCCCTGACACTCCTTCTCTCAGCATCATGAACGTCCAACCGTGGCAGGGGCTCTAGAGGTGCTGGCATGTGGCTACCCAGGGACCCTGAAGAAAGTCACAGTGCCTCTGATGTGGGAGTCGTGACAGCAGGGCTTTGCAGCCTGCTTTGTTGTAACACACTGACTAACGGTGAGAGTTTGCAGAGAAGGGTGGCATGTTTCACTAGGGCTAACATGCTGCTGGATCTAACAAATGCAGCAAATTTTGGTGTAAATTAGGGTAATCCATTCTCTTAACAATGCCAGCTCATACTATAAGAAATATGATCCAAATCCTGTTTCTCTCACATTTGTCAACACTGATATGTTTTTATTCCTCCTTTCTCTGTGTCGGTGGTTCCTTAGGGCCCCTACCCCAGGTCCTGCCAGCTGGTGGTCACTGTTGGTGCCCCAGCCGCAGCACCGGGACTCCCTAACTCCATTCCCGCTGCAAACACTCGCTTCCCCTGCAGCACCAGACAGGTCAAGCACACAGGATGTACGTCCCTCTCCCGTGGGGATGCTGCAAGATGAGAAACTGGGCTGATACTGCGTTGGCAAAGTTGGTGGTGAGAGCCAACAGCACTTTTGGGAATTTTGTTGGTGCTGTTCACTACCTGTGTTTGCTCTGGAGTCTGTAGGAATGTAGGGTCTTCAGGTATCTCTGCCTAACAAGAGAGACGCTTTCCTCTATGCAAGTTTTGGGTATCTTTGACGTGCAAAAATCCAACTGTCCCAAGGTATTTATTAGCACCGGCATCAGGCGCACC
>NW_010235750.1:4660-4889 GCF_000690775.1 Eurypyga helias
TCCCCCTCGTTTCGGCGTGAAAATCACATCTGCGGTGGCGGGTCTCCGAGAAACGAGGATTTGGGCCCGGCGGATGGACACCGGCCAGCGCTTCTCTCCCCGGGGTGGGGGGTGAGTCACCGAGGCGGTACCGAGTGTGCAGGGTCTCGGGTAGAGCTGGGCTGGAGGAGGAGGCACCTCCCCAGGCCCGGCCCGCTCTCCGCGGAGGCGAGGGGGGGGTGTGTGTCCC
>NW_010235751.1:0-495 GCF_000690775.1 Eurypyga helias
AGGTGGGGACGGGGTGGTGTGGGGCAGCTTCGCCGAGTAACCGGCGTTTGCTTGGCGTCGCAAGGCCCCGGGAGGGACGCTGCGGGGTGAGGAACCATAATTTGTCTTGGGTTGTGGGCTTTTTTTTTAATTTATCAGTTTGGGGTTTTTTTTAGTTTGCTGATTCACCCCCATTCCATTAATTAGTGACATCGATAATCTGTAAGACGTGGGCCCAGGCTCCCACTGCTCTGCCCAAACACCGCCCCAGGGCAGACGCCTTCCGCAGGACCAGCGCAAGGAGACCGGGGCGCGGGGACCCCGGTGGGACGGCGCGTGGCAGAGACCCCCAGTGCTGGGGTGAGGGAGATGGTTTGGTGTTTGGTTTAAGTTTTTATAAGGTTTTACACCGCAGCAACACAACCGCGCTGCTGGGCTTCCCCACCCTGCGGCACTCGTCCCTGCAGAAGGTGCCACGTGTTTCGGGGGTCGGACACCAGTTGCCCTGACCACAAA
>NW_010235751.1:658-5292 GCF_000690775.1 Eurypyga helias
TGGGTTCTTCAGTCTCAGTTTTCCTTCAGAATCCATGCCCAGGCCAGGCCGGCTCGTGGCTGGCCAGTACAGACCAGTGCTGAGCTCCCCTGAGCGCGTCTCCACTTGCTGCAGCTGCAGAATTCGGGGGAAATCAGGTAAAAGCAGCCTGCGGTCACGTTAAACGGGGCGTTAGCACGGGCTCAGTCCGGTCTGGTTTTCCAAAAGGAACAAGCCACAGCCCAGCTCCCTCCACACTCACCATTTTGTGTGTTTTTAAGGAATTTCCCAGCAAAACTTCCCCCCTCCCTGCCCCCAGAGCACTGGGGCATTTGCCCGGGGTCGGGGGGCTACAAGCAGTTGGGTTTTGCATCCCGGGAGGGGAAGAGCAGGAGCAAAGGAAGGAAAAGAGCACCGCAGTGAGCAAGGGCAGGGCCGGCAGCCACAACCCCATGTCCGGTCTGATCCCAGCGGCTGGAGAGAGGGGGGGAGCGTGCCCAGACCCCCACCTGCTCTGATTTAGCGGAACGATAGGGAAAATGAGTATGGAAAAAAGCTTTCCCCTGGGTCAGCGTCACAGGCTGCCACAAGGATTCCCACATCCGGATGGCTGCGGGCAAAGGGCTGTTTTCCCAAACATCAGAGGAGGGAGGGAGCGTAAAGCTGTGCCATAGGTTCCTGCTGGTTGGGGGGAGGTCCCTGCATTGGAGGCAACAGGGCTGGAGCCCCTCTGCCATGGGGACAGGCTGGGGGAGTTGGGGGGGTCAGCCTGGAGAAGGGAAGCTGCGGGGAGACCTCAGAGCCCCTTCCAGTGCCTGGGGGGCTACAAGGAAGCTGGGGGGGACTTTTCCCAAGGGCAGGGAGTGACAGGACAAGGGGTAATGGGTTTAAATGGAAAGAGGGAGATGGAGATGGGACATCAGGAAGGAATTCTTCCTGGAGAGGGTGGGGAGGCACTGGGACAGGTTGCCCAGAGAAGCTGTGGATGCCCCATCCCTGGAAGTGTCCAAGGCCAGGCTGGATGAGGCTTGGAGCAACCTGGTCTAGTGGAAGGTGTCCGTGCCCATGGCAGGGGGTTGGAACCGGATGATCTTTAAGGTCCCTGCCCACCCAAACCGCTTTGTGAGTGTTGTTTGAAACAGCTCTCAGCACCCTGGAGCGACACCGCTCCATCCCGGGGCTGCGAACACACCCAGACCTTTCGGTGACATGAACCGGATTCACGAGGCGCAGACCTGCCGGCTCTAACGATGACGTTTATTTCGGTACTGGAGGCGGCATCGCATGTATCGTACAGTATTACAGTAATTTAGTATTGTACAGAAATAATTAAAAACTTTACAGCTCATTACAAAGTATCTTTGGATTTCAGCTCATTCGAAGGACACGGATGGAGACGTCACACCACAGTGTAAATCGCCACTCTACACACAGACCCACCACATCCACCGAAACCACCCAAAACGAGCTGGAAGGGCTCTCCCCGGACACAGAGGCCGTTCGCGGGGGTGAACCGGGGGCCCGTCGGCTGCAACGAGCCCCCAGGGATCATCCCTTGGAGCACGGCGCCGGGATCAGCCTCGGAATTGGCTTGGCCGGGGAAGGCGAGGGGAGAGCTTCTCCTGCCCAACAGCAGCTCGGCTCCCATGGGGCGCGAGGCGAACGCTGACGCCTAACGCGCCCCTCCCGCCCTGCACCAGGCTCTCCTCTCGCTGCGTTTGAGGAGCCCCAAGCCGTGTCCCTGCTCCCTCCCGGATGCCAGAGCCAGGACAAGGCTGTGCCTGGAGGCTCCGCCGCCGGCTGACGCCAGCCCGTAGCCGGGGCTCCCAGTGCACCGTGGCAGCCAAGACTTTCCTGGGGGTGGAAAACATGACCGGGGTTTTGGAGGAGGGTGGGGAGCGCAGAAACCAACGCAACGACGGGGACAGGTCTGGGAACAAGACACTTAGTTGGGACCCCGACTCACGTGTAGCGTGACCAGTCCGCACCTTGACGGATCAGGGCATCAGGACCTTCCTTCCCGAAAAGCCGTAAGAAATCCAGCCCCTGGCTGCTTCAGCTGCTGACCCCGGGATAAGGCACTGCGGAAACCCAACGCCTTGTGCAAAGAACCGGCAGCGCCGGCGTAAGGACAACACCAGCATCAACGCGGGAAAGACTCGTCGATGGCTCCGTTACTGGACAAACGGCCCCCCCACAGCACCCCGGCTCCTTTCGGACAAGCTCTCACGACTGACGGGCGGGGATGAGGGGGAATTCCTGGGAGAGCAAAGAGGTGGGGAAGATCCCACGAAACTCTCCGGAGGGCTCAGGCAGCGTTACCCCCCAGAACTCGTTTCGCTCAGCTTTCCCCAGCTAAACGACACCACTGAAGAGGAAAGAGCCAGGACCCACGAACTGAGAAGGTGTCGGGGACACAGCGATCAGAATGGCCTGAGCGCCGAGCGCAGCGCAGGAAAAAGTCTTCCCTTGGTTTGGGAAAAACCCCAAAGAATTCCCTTGGGACGCTACCATCGCCTCGACTGCCATGGAGCAGGCATGGATGCCCCATCCCTGGATGTCTTCAAGGCCAGGCTGGATGAGGCTTGGAGCAACCTGGGCTAGTGGAAGATGTCCCTGCCCATGGCAGGGGGGTTGGAACTGGATGATCTTTAAGGTCTCTTCCAACCCAAATCCTTCTATGATTCTATGACACCACGCTGCTGACCCGCGCTGGGCCCGACGCCTCTCCTACCCCCCGGCACAATTTTCTACACCCAGAATCCGAGGCCCACCCGCGGTTCAGGGATACGGAACGCGAGCCTGCGCCACCCAGCAGACACCGGAGATGAGACGCTCGCTACAGGGTACAGTTCCTGCATTAAATACTCTTCTTCCCTGGATAAAGTGCATGAAAATTGTGGAAAATATGCATAGCTATTAACGCACCAGCCTCAGCTGCTGGGCAGTTGTGGTTAAGAGCACCTCCTCCGCGATGCTGAGTGTAGAGTTTCTGATGTTCTCCATTAAAAAAATACCTGTATTATCCTCATTATGGGTTTAAAAGGTTTCCTGGTTGGTTGGCTTAGCTGGGGCACGTAACAGATGGCTTTGAGTAGGGGGATGCGCACTCACTGCGCCAAAATCCTGGAAAATACCTTTAGAAGAAACCTCACGTGCCCAGGAAAGCTGGGGTGAGCAGGAGGGGGTCAGAGAAGGCCTCCAAGACCATCCTCGCAGCTGAATTTGGTTGGTTTGGCTTTCTGGAGCGTGTGTCGCATCGGGGCGATGCGGTCAGGATGGTTTCGCTTTTGGGGCAGGTGTCAGGGTGGGATTTGAGGGGAAGTTTAGTTTCAAAGATCAAGAGAGACAGTGAATGGGGATGCCCCATCCCTGGGAGTGTCCAAGGCCAGGCTGGATGAGGCTTGGAGCAACCTGGTCTAGTGGAAGGTGTCCCTGCCCATGGCAGGGGGGTTGGAACTGGATGATCTTTAAGGGCCCTTCCAACCCAAACCGCTCTGGGATTTTGCGATTCTAAAAACCGATCGAGCTACGAGTAAAATCCTCCCTCCGCCAAAATCAACCAGGAGCGTTGCTTACGGAGCCACTGCATCACGGCAGCCAGCCACCGCTATCTCCAAACACACCCACCGCGAGAAGACATTTGCTTCCAGGACAACTGATCCTGGAGGAGGCAGCGAGCAGGTTCTGGTCAAACCACGTCTCCTGCCCCTCCAAAGGCGTGCGGCAGGGTTTTGTGCCGCCACCGCGGGCGGGGGAAGAGGAAACCCACCCCGCGTCGGTCGGTCGTGGCCTCCCACCACATGCTCCAGATGTGCAAAGGCTGAAACACGTCCTTGGGCCGTCAGAGCTCAGCCGGAGGAATTTCCAGGGGGTGACACCAAGAGTCAACTATCCCGGCCGCCTTCTGCCTGACCCTTTCCCACCCTGCGACTCGGAGACCTCCTCCATCCCGGAGGGCTCCAGTCTTGGGAGACAACGGCGCAAGGCAAGAGGCTTTAGAAGGGCTTGGGCGCGTTCTTCCCTTCGTGCCTCCCCCAAAAGGGGTCACCTGGCAGACATCAAGCAGTTTTAAAGATATCCCTAAAGCCAGTAAGCGAAACGCCGAGACGTCGGTGCACACCAGCCAACTTCGGTGAAGACGGAGTCGGTAAACCTTACGAGGCGGTGTCAGAGGCGTCGGGTTACGTAGCGGGTGGCCTTTCATCAGCAAGACCCGTCGGACCCCAAACCAAGACATTTGGCGGCACGAATCGTGTCCAGAAGGCCGGTTAGGATCTTAAACCCCGGGATTTTAGTGGCTGAATTCTTCACCGTTCAGTTCCTCCCGTCGTCTCGGCTCAAGTGGACGGGAGCTTCGTGCAAAGGAAAAGGAGGGAAAAAAACCTGTACACTAAAAATATCTCCAAAAGCTGGTCTGTACACTTTATATTAAGATCTCTTTATGGAAACTGTGGAAACACTGAATCCAGTCCCACAGGGCTGCGCGGATACTCCGGTCCCTGGCAGGGCTACGCATGCTGCATCACAACCCATCCCACTTATTTCTGCTACAGATTAGCTTCTATTTTAATTTTATTCCTTCTGCATAAATGATATTAATTACAGTAAATCAGCATAATTATCTCCTCCTCTAAGCTTCCCTATCTCCTCTG
>NW_010235751.1:5337-5588 GCF_000690775.1 Eurypyga helias
GGCACTTAGACACCCACGTGCGGCACGGGCAGTGACCGGATACGTAACACGGTTCAATCGCTCATTTAGCACCCAAAACACTCCCCAGGTAGATAAAACGCCTCTCGCTCAAGCTGTCCAATCCCCCTGCCATGACCCAACAAGATATAAACAGCTCGGAATACAAAAGTCTGTGGTTTGTCTCGACTCGGTAGAAAACGAGCGCGCGGATGCGCGCACTGCTGCGTCCGCACACGCAGGGCAACTCATGC
>NW_010235751.1:5603-6514 GCF_000690775.1 Eurypyga helias
ACGGGTAGGTAAAAACCAGCGAGGCTTGCCAAAAATAAACCCAAGTTGTATAAAAGCCAGCCCAAACCTCCCATTTTCAAGAGAAAGATGAGTTTTGGGGACGACTGCGCAGCTCTTCGGGCGGGTTTGCTTGCGCGTGCTGCCGGGTTTGGCCGGCAGCGGAGGCACCTCTCGGGCTCGGCGCTCCGTAGGGCGTGGGTGAGCTCCTCTGTGCCACGTCAGGCGGCGGCCGATTGTAAAGCGCAAACATTTCGTATTTTAAAACAATAAATAAAAATAAATAGACTGGATTCACGCCGTGACAAGGACGGCGACCCTCCGCTTCGCACAGCTGGCAAAGATCCAGGTGTTTCCAGCTGTTGGGTGGGAAGATGGAAGTGCTGATGTCCCCAAAAGCCTCGAGACCCAACAGACAGACCCAACGAGAAGGTGCTGCCGTGCGCTGGGGCGAGAGGGGAACCCGTCACGGTGACAGCACACAGATCGCAGACGGCGAATTTACTCAACTCCCCTCTTTCCTGAAAAGAAGGGATCATGAATATCGCGGAGCAGGTCACAGGCCTTCTCCCCTTCCCAAGAAATCAGCTGTAAAGATTGTGCTGGTTCCCATGGAAGGAGAGAGGGACAACAGGAGCAAAACGGGCATTGGCCCCAGCTCACATAACCCAAGAGCCGTTGCTTTTTTAAATAAAGGGGTTTTTTTTGGTTCTCTGTTTCCAAACGAAGCTTTATGTGTGTTTCTCTGCCATGTCTGGAATCATTACACCCTTGCCCTGTCACCGTGTACTATACGATATGGACACAACTCTTAAGGAATTGGAATAGAACTGCTGTTTTGGGGAAGGTTTTTTTAGAATTGCCAGTCACACCGGGAGAAGCACCGGTGCGTGGGTAGCAGTTTGTAGCTGTGG
>NW_010235751.1:6586-20080 GCF_000690775.1 Eurypyga helias
CCACGAGCTTTCACCGGCTGCCGTCAGTCAGACCCCGAAGCGTCGCAGTTCGGAACAGGAAGCGAAGGACGTGGATCCAGCGCCGTGGCAAGGCAAAGAATTAACATGTCAATCACCCAAAGCAGAGGAAAACCCCTTCATTAGTGTTTGCCACAAACCAGAAGTTCACACCGTTGGTTTAGCTTCCCGAAGCTAGAAGACCTGCTCCCCGGGCCGCGTCGCACGGTGCTAGCTGTCTCAGTTTGCCCAGGATTTCCTGTTCTCCGCGTTTTTCTGGCTCTTCTCCAGTCGCAGCGTGGATCCTCCTTCTGATTTTGCCAGGGCTGTGAGCGAGGCCAGGTTGGAGGCTGACCCGGAGAAGTTGCCGCTTTTCCTGTTCTCGGCGGCGGCTCCTCCTTGCAACCTCAATCCGGTGCTTCGCCGACGCGCTGGTCCCGTGGCTTTTTTAACTCTGCCTGGTTTCACAAGCAATCCGTAGCCTGGGTTGCATCTGAAATACTGCTTCCCTCCGATCGAGCCGTCGTTCTTGCCTTTGACAAGGAGAGAAAGAAAGATGATAGACAAAACAGCTCTTAACCACTACAGGGGCCTGTAGTGAGAGGACAAGGGGTAATGGGTTTAAATGGAAAGAGGGAGATGGAGATGGCACATCAGGAAGGAATTCTTCCCGGAGAGGGTGAGGAGGCACTGGGACAGGTTGCCCAGAGAAGCTGTGGATGCCCCATCCCTGGAAGTGTCCAAGGCCAGGCTGGATGAGGCTTGGAGCAACCTGGTCTAGTGGAAGGTGTCCCTGCCCATGGCAGGGGGGTTGGAACTGGATGATCTTGAAGGTCCCTTCCAACCCAAACCATTCCGTGATTCTGTGATTATTGTGTGTGCCTGGCGTGCTACGAGGGGGATACTGGATGAAGAAAATGCTGAGATAGAAAACGCCTGTTCCCTATGAATACTCCGTGAAGGTAAACACCCAGGAGGAGAGAGCGCTATGGGCACTAGAGGACAAAGCTGGGACGAGAGCAAACGAATCTGAAGATCAATACACTTATTGACATAAAGACAAGTCTTCCAGCTACCAGAGAAGTGGGAGCAGCCTTCCCACAGGAGTCGAGATAAAAACCCATCAGCCGGTTTTATATCCGAACGTGATACAGTGATGAGATTAGAGGAAGTGACTGCCTGCGACAGCACAAGGCTGGATTCGAATCCGGCGGCTCCTAGCTGCAGGGCTCCAGTGACACCAGTTCGCTTCACTGCCCAACACCAGCAACGCCACTGCATGGAGACAGCCGCTCTGAATGGGACATTGCACCTTATTCTTCCTCCCGGCTTGCTACCCAGGGGAATGCTACCCAGGGGACCTCTTTCCCCTCACCACAAGTGTTAAATAACCACCTCACCAGCAGATGCACTAGCAAACCGTTGGGAAGTAAAACAGCCGTTTAGAAGAGCTTTCCTGAGGTGATGGGAGTCTGACGCTGGGAACTTAATGTTTCCACATCCTACCACCGCCACAGAACAGAAAGAACAATTTCTTTGCCCTGATGCTGTTGAGATCTTTCTACTTCTCCCTTTAGATCATTTTAAATCCTCACCATCGCTGCTCTGGGTACCGGCACAGAGACCGCTCCCATCCGTAAAGGGAATGCGAAAAGATGCAACAGCCCTTTAAATGCCATAAGGATACCCCCTTTCTTTCACGGGTGTTCCCTTCTCTCTCCTGCGTCGGGTCCCATATACCCTCACGTGGCCAAGGACTTGGACTTTACTCCTGTTTGTAGTGTGACAGATACAAGTTTGTGACTGTATTTCCCAACTGAGGCTCCGGATGTGTTAGAAGCCAGTTATTCCCCAACAAATCAGGGACTGAAGCCTTGTGGAAACAGAGGAGGAGAAGAAACATCCAGCAACATCAGCAGCTGAGACCTCAACAGACCAAAAATCTCGTAGCCATTGACTAGGCAAGGCTAATGCTTATCAGGTACACGCCAACAGCTGAAGGGAACTAGCGCTGTGGACCAGTGGCCAGGCAGGGAGGGAAGGTGACTTTGCAAAACTGAAATGAGTCTGTAAATATATATTTTAATTGCTTGTTTAAAAATAAGGCATGAATTCAGCACTGAGGATCGAGTCTTCAGCTTTCAAAGGGATTAAAGCTATAGTTTGCTTTCTGGGATGGCAAACTCCAGTTTTCCAAAACCAGCTGAAAATGCACCGTGCGTTTCAGCGTCTGTGAGCACACCACGCGCAGGGAAGAGAACTGCTCATGCAAGGAGAGCTCTGGAGCCTTGGCACAGCGTTTATCTTGGGGAGCGGCTCCCGTCCCGGGGAAGCGTGCAGCCTAGGGAACTCCCTGGGATGTGCCGATTCACCAAACAGAGCCTGCACGGAAGACTTGGGATGCTATGGCTTGGGTAAAAGGATTTAAATAAAGAGCTTTCTGTGCCCTTGATAAGCCAAACCCTCTTACTATCAAAGGCAGCGCTATCTACCGCCTGGCTCTTGAACTTGCCACGAGCATGCCTTGCCTTCTTCCCCCAGTCCTGCCTACTCTTGGAGAAAATGAGTGCCGTGGAAGCGGAGATGAACGTGGAGGGGAAAGGAGTTATGGTGTGGGGCTCAGCAGGGAACAAATGCCAGCCCTCACCTTTCTTTCATCTCCCTCACTTCAGAGGGCCTGTGCCGAAGCCACTGTTTTCCCACAGCGTGCTACGAAGGCACATGGGAACAGAGCAGAGCCTCTCCAGGAACAGCACCCTAGTTTCCAAAAAGTATGTGTTGGAGCCTAAATTCTGGGAAGTCTGTAGTTGTGCAGGTAAGAGTCAGACAGGAATGATGAATGAGAAACTGAAAGAAACCTTAAATCATGTCCTGGTGGTAACTGTATGATTATCTCTGCTCCCCTCAGACCCCTCCTGCGGTTCTGCCTCCCAACAGCAGAAGGACACGGAGCTGTTGGAGGGAGTCCAGAGGAGGCCCCGGAGATGCTCCGAGGGCTGGAGCCCCTCTGCCATGGGGACAGGCTGGGAGAGTTGGGGGGGTCAGCCTGGAGAAGGGAAGCTCCGGGGAGACCTTAGAGCCCCTTCCAGTGCCTGGGGGGGGCTACAAGAAAGCTGGGGGAGGACGTATTCCAAGGGCAGGGAGTGACAGGACAAGGGGGGACAGATTTAAACTGAAAGAGGGAGATTGAGATTGGACATCAGGAAGAAATTCTTCCTGGAGAGGGTGGGGAGGCAGTGGGACAGGTTGCCCAGAGAAGCTGTGGATCCCCCATCCCTGGAAGTGTCCAAGGCCAGGCTGGATGAGGCTTGGAGCAACCTGGTCTAGTGGAAGGTGTCCCTGCCCATGGCAGGGGGGGGGACTGGGTGGGCTTTAAGGTCCCTTCCAACCCAAACCAGTCTTTTGCCATTTTACAGCTTAATTGAAAACAGCTTGTGACAGAGTAAGAGACTTTGCAACTTATTTAGCCTAAATGTTCCTTTGCTCATTTGAATCCCACAGCTCCTGTCACGCTTTGGGCACCCTTACCCAGGATGCAAGGCCTGTCTCCTGCAGCTCTCTATGTCCCGAGCTGCACTGTAAAAGCAATCCCGATTCCTACCTCCGGTGTAAGAAGCCAATTAAATAACTGAAGAGGGACACGATTCAGAGGTCAGTGAGATTAGGTTGACGAAGGCAGACTGTAAAAAGATTACAGCAGGGAAAGATCTTCTCAAAACACACCCAGCAATGGCTAATCAATGAAACCCCTTCGTCAGAAAAGGGTATAAACCCGAACACTGCGCTCTGACGTGCCATCTGCTTTACGCCCGGTCTAGGTGGTGTTTTACCTGAAGGTAAATCCAGTTCGACGCCAACCCACGTTCCCTCCTGAAAGTCTGTGGGCCCAATATATCTAACGGTGCCCGTCTTATTTGCTCCAACTGTGACATATTCTCCTTCTCTCAGCCACTCGGGAATTTCGTTGGCATCTTCAGAGTCAGAAGTCACCTCCAGTTTCTCTTCTGCCATCTCTGATCCATTATGGTTCAGTCCACGGGCAGCAGATGTGCTCTTTTCTCCTTCCTGCTGCTCTTCTGTGGTTAGGGAACACGTGGGATCTGTCCCCAGGATGCTTGTGAAGGACTTCAGCTCTGATGTCTTGACTTTCTGGATTCTGAAGGGGGAGGCTGCAACACTGGGCTGGAATAACTGGTCGGGATGAATCTGTGGTCTGGGAAACCCCAGTTCTGAAGCCCCAGAAGCCATTTCTTTTTTCCTGGCTTGTCCTGCTGATTCCAGTGATTGTTTGGATAACAACTCCTTCTTTGGAGTGGAGGTAGAAAGAAAGGTTTTTGCATCAGCAGCTACAGAGGCATCATGTGCCTGCTCACTTGGAGTCAGAGGAGATATGCAAGGTTTTGATTTCAAAGCATCATTTCCGTTCACTTCAGCGCAGTCCTTGGGTCTTGCATGAGCACTCTGAAGGCCGAAGGCAGGTAAGCTCTCTCTCTTAGTACCGAGACAGCTCTCTGAAGCACTGTCCGAGTGGCCTGGCAGGTCAGAAGAAGAGACCTGGGGCACAGCGGGAGCCGGGAAGTCACTCCCTGCCGACATCTGACCTCCTGGTTGAGCCACAGCATCGTTTCCCGCTGCAAGGGCTTCAGAGAGGGTGGCTGTCGAGACACTATGCGAAAAGTACCCACTGGAGGCTTCACTCAGAGGACTTGGAGGTCCTTCCTGGGAGTCTTGCACCTGGGCGTCTCCCGTGGGATGCTGCAAAGGCACTTTGGGTGTCTTTTCCAGACTCTTGTCCGCCTCGGAGGGTTGCACTGCAGTTTCGAATGGCTGTTTCTCTATTGCTTCTTGGTTAATCTGAAACAAAAGAGGGTAGGGACCGTGGAGTGCTGTTATCCAAAGTATTTGGGCTAAAAGGGGAGATACAAGGCCTCTGGGAAGTACTAAAGCCTCCAGCTTATCTAAATCCCTGCGTAGCTGCAATCTCCAGAAGACGCCAGCTGATCTGAAGTCAGCTTTACAAACCCAGTAGGATTGTCAGCTCATTTCTTCCATTAATAAGAAAAGTGTCGACTAAAAGAAATACGTTCCCCAATATTTACTGAAAAATTATTTATATTACAGGAATGGTCATTTGCTGTTTGAATAGCAGGATTTATATGAAATGTGAAACAGCCATGATCTATAAGTCTCTCACAGTTATTTGGCTTAACTCTCAGGATTGATAAATCATGCCTCTCCAACTAAACTGTCATTTACGTCCCCGTTTCCAAATGCCTTTCCCACCTCAGCGCCGCCAGCACCACACGCTTTCGGAGTATGAAATTAACTGCACCTCATGAGATTAACAGCCCATTTTAGTGATGTATTTCTTGGCTGTAAAGTTTACTAAATCTGATAGATCAATATCTTTTGCCAGCACATGTACTCTAAAAGATTAGGATGTCTCTAAATCTCTTTGGGAGGGAGGGAGGAGGCTGCTAATATGAAGGGGAAAATAGAAATAAGAAAAAGTGGTGGGATGGCGGCAGATTTGTACATATCCCGTCTTAACTCCCAGCTCTACTTTTTTGTTTACTGTTCAAAATTTTGTGGTTTATCCCATCTAGTGGTTAGGCGTCCCAAACTACAAGACTTTCACCTTATTCAGAAGTGCCTTTTCCACTGGAAACATAAGTGGCATTTCAAGACAGAAATGACAGGACAAGGGGTGACGGGTTTAAAAGGGAAGAGGGAGATTGAGATGGGACATCAGGAAGGAATTCTTCCCAGAGAGGGTGGGGAGGCACTGGGACATGTTGCCCAGAGAAGCTGTGGATGCCCCATCCCTGGAAGTGTCCAAGGCCAGGCTGGATGAGGCTTGGAGCAACCTGGTCTAGTGCAAGGTGTCCCTGCCCATGGCAGGGGGGTTGGAACTAGATGATCTTTAAGGTCCCTTCCAACCCAAACCATTCTGTGATTCTGTGATTTGACTGAACTAAAGGACTTTCAGAGCCAAAGGCTGGCTTGCTATTGCTCAGTGAAATGTAATCCAGAAAAGTTTTTTGAAATATTCCTGTGGATTGAAGACACATCTTCAACTTTTCTAGGCAGAGGGTGGTGTGCACGTGGACTCTGGAGCTCTGCTTTTCCCTTCTAAGCATTCAGATAACACACATTTTACTAAAACAATAAAAGCACAGTGGGAGAAAGCTGCTTTGCTATTCATAAGACTGAAGTTCTGCTGAACTGTGGGTCTATTTTCTCTCCAGCTTAGCAAGAGCCTTTTCTCATGCTATATCATGAATTGGCTCAAAATGTAAAATTAAGAATTAAGCTCGACACTCAGAATAACAGACAAATTCTGTTTATAGAAAGCGTCAGAGCCTAGCAATTTGCCTTTTAAAGCAGCCAAACAGCTAAATTTTAGCTAGTTAACTGCTAATGCAATCATATGATTAAACAGGCTTTCAAATATAAAAGCGTAACCAGCAACGTAAGGGGAGATTTAACCAGGATCTAAGAAAACACAGCAACTCACTGCATTTAATTTTCTCACAGGAAAGCAACAGTAAAAGTGCGACAGGTTTGAAGTAGCTAACCCAGTGGTGTTTTTTCCACCTCTGGTTTCCAAGCACGTGGATATGAAAATTGTATCCTCGCATCCCCGGATGCGCTTACCTGTTTTATCTTTGCAGCGCTGGCATCAATGCTGGCAGACTGAACCATAATTCGTGGGACAGCCTGCAGGAACGAAAGAAACAGAGCAGTGTTCACTTAAAGGATTAAATACTGTTAAATCAGTAAACACTACAACTTATATTTGAAATTTTGGAATCACAAAGAAACGGAAGGATGGAGCGTTGCTGTTTTATCGCATTTGTCCCTTTCCAAAGTCCTTCTCCATCTCCAGTAGCTTAAATCAGTTCAGATTTTAGCACTGTTCGCTTTAACTCAAAAAGGAAACCCGAAACAAGATCTGTGCATCTCTTTTTCAAGGAGGGCATCACCACTGCCTGCTAGAGTGATGACTACACATGCCATTTGCTAATCAGAATGCGCTGGTCCTGTGTCAGAAGGACCGCTTCCCAACTTCAACAGCATCTTCTCTTTTATAGCCTGGGGTTTGATATGAAGGCTTTGACAATAAACGTCCCTCACTTGCTCTGTAATCAGGTTTTTATTTTAAAGATTTGAAATAATCACTCTCCTAAGACTATAAATGTAAATTCTAACACTTGACTCTCAATCTCAGGTGAAGCTGTTGACTTGGGCTGTCCTGCACTGTTGACACAGGAGGGAAAGGGAATTTCAATGGAGAAACTTGGGAAAGGGAAGTATGAAGAAAAGGAGAGAGGAGAAAAAGGCAGAAACGTCTCCCTTTAGCACTATTAAATAATGTCCTGCAAGTGCAGGTTCAAACTTTCAGGGGAAAAGCTCCAAGTGCCACATATTTCAAGGCCAGGCTGGATGAGGTTTGGAGCAACCTGGTCTAGTGGAAGGTGTCCCTGCCCGTGGCAGGGGGTGGGAGTGTGGGGGGGTCTAAGGTCCCTTCCAACCCAAACCGTTCTGGGATTCTATAATTTTACACAGTTTGGGAGCAGACTGCTTCCTTTCTTTTCCTTTCTTTTCTTTCCTCCAAAGGACTTTGAGAACTCCTTCTCTAGAAACAGGCAGGCAGTGCTCATCTCCGAAACAGCTATTTCCAGAATTCAACAATCTGTTTAAAGAGCTGAACCTCTCCAGCTGAAGAGCAAGGTACTCTTCTCATGCATCCTTTCTGAGAACGGTAAAGCAGGAATATGACTCCAGCCCTGTCCCAGAAAGAAATCAACTTGGGGGAAAAGAAGAGCTATTATTTGTACAGGGATTGCCAGGCATTAAATAACAAGCTGGCTGTTCAAAGTAAAAAAATAAAAAGACAAAAGACAGACAAAACCACCTCAACAGCAACAAAGTGGATCAAAATAAGTTTTTGCAAAGACATGAAAGCTTCAGGTCAATAAATGAAAGCAGGAGAGAGAGGGTTTGCTTGTCTTTAAACCTCCTAATTGAAAGTGCGCCACTGAAGTGGGGTTCAGAGCAAAGTGGCTCTATTTCAAGAGCACAGGGTATTCACGTTTTGAGATCCTTACTACGACACGCGCTCCAGGAAGCAGAGGGTGACCCAAACCAGAACAAATCAATGAAGCCTAAAAATAAACACAGCTTTAGGGCTCAGGATCCAGTGGTTTTCAGACACCTTGTACTCCAGAACATCAGCTTCCTTTGGAATAATGTGGCAATCTTCTAAGGCAAAAGTTCTAACCTGAAAGCAACTGTAGTTCTGACTTGTGACCGAGTCCAGAGGCAGCGCATGAGGACTCTGACCTGTCCTAAGTATTAACTCAGACGTACAGGGATAACTCGTTGCCCCAAGTCAAGTGTTTCACTTCAGCAAAGACTAGAGAGGAGAGGGATTAACTTTCTTATGAGAAAACTCTGCAAATTTTAGGTTTAATAGAGGCTTATCAAGGTGTTAAAGGGAGCAGAGTATTTGGCAGAACATTTATTCTCTCCTCTTCAACACATCTTTGAACCATGGGTTGGTCCATATTGGGAGTGCAAAGACAAGCTATTAAATATCACCTTTTAATGAAAAAAACCTCCTGTAGTCAACAAGGCATTAGGGCTAATCCCTAGGCAGGCACTTACATAGCACTTTAAACCTTTTGCAGAGGGGCAGCTGAACCTCAGCGAAAAGCCAAGACTCTGGAATTCAAATTATCCCAGTTAGCGATCTCCACGGCTCGCTGCTGAAAGCACTGCATTTTGGCATCTCAGAAAGGCTGCATGAAGTAAAAGCACCGTCCCTGTTGCTTCCACACCACTGTGAGAGACCTGATCTGGCAGAGGAAACAGCCTTTTTCAGCAGAACTTGCAGCAGAAGCTAAAGCCAGCTCCGGGCTCTCACACCGGCACCGTAACACGACTTACCATAGAATCACAGAAGGGTTTGGGTTGGAAGGGACCTTAAAGATCATCCAGTGCCACCACCCTGCCATGGGCAGGGACACCTTCCACTAGACCAGGTTGCTCCAAGCCTCACCCAGCCTGGCCTTGGACACTTCCAGGGATGGGGCATCCACAGCTTCTCTGGGCAACCTGTCCCAGGGCCTCCCCACCCTCTCCGGGAAGGACTTGATTGTCTTGCCCCATTTTCCCCTAGTGCCGTCTCTGGGAAGTGCTCTGAGCTCCAGCATTATTACCCAGAGATAAGCAGTCCAAATTGCAATAAATATTTAAAGTATTTCTCAGCTCCTCTGATTTCCTTTTCTCCCTTTGAAATGAATAAACAGAGGAAAGCGTTTGGGGTTGTTTTATCTCCCAAAAACCTTCAGTCCCACAAGCACGTAAATCCATGAAATCTAAAAATCCAGTTGATATCAAATAACGAAAGAAATAAAACCGTTACACTTTCATCATTCCTCATCAAGTTCTCCTGAAAGGATGACAAATCTCAAAACTACAACATCTTTGCCAAGCAACACTTAGATAAAACATGGAGAAAAAAGCAATTATGAGAAGTGGCACTTGCCCAACTTTGGTGTCAACAAGAAACAGATGGGCAGAAACCCCCTCGCTGGGGTAGCAGAGAGTACGAAACTGCGTCTGTGCTACGAAACGTAGTCGAGTTACTGGTGGGGGGGACGCTGAAAACAATGTGTTTGACTAAAAGACATTTAGAGGGTGAAAAATATTTCAGAATCAAGAGCCAAATTCTGCGATTAAACATTTGTAGATAGCGACTGCTCAACTAGACATATCTATTTACCCAATGGCAAAACATGACCCTTTCGCAGCAAGAATTTTTGGCACAATTTCTTCAACCAAGCTGACAAAACACGGAGTGAGAGAGAACATGAAAGCAATCCGCTTTAAAGCACCTCCGAATCTTTGTAGAACAAAAATGGACTTTTCCCCAAGAGCTCTTACTTTGTGTGTTTGGAAGGATTTCTCAGAGCACGTTCGCACGATATCCTCTGGTCAGATCCGAGGGCAGCTTGCACGTACTCTGAGGTGACCAAAAGCCACAGGTCGTTACTTGTGATTATCGTAATCCGGAGGTCAACCTCGTATGTTGGTGAGCGTGAACAGGACAAGCAAATGCCTATCTTGCCTTAAACAGGCACCAAAATTAATCTGAAATGAACTCTTTTTCATATGATATATTATATATATAAGGGCAACCTGTCCAATGAGCTCAGAAAAAACACATTCAGTATTTCAGTATTATTAAACACTTTGTAAAGTGCCTCTGGCAACGGCGACTGGTGACTCCCTGTGCTGGTTTTAGTCAGGACGGAGTTAATTTTCTTCACGGTGGCTGTTACGAGGCTGTTTTGGATTTGCCCTGAGAACAGCACTGATAAGGTGGTTTTTAGCTGGTGCTGGGGAGTGTTGCACCAATTCAAGGTCTTTTCCAGCTTCTGGTACTGCTCCTGTGTTCCCAACTTTCTCACTACAAGCAATGGGGGACACACAGTTCAGACAGCCAACCCAAACTGACCGAAGAGGGATTTCATCCCACAGCACGGCATGCTCGGTGCATACGCCGGGAGTGGGCCCAGAGGGCCATAGTTTTGTCGTTGGGTAGTTAGTTGGTGGGTTGTCGACTTTCTTGCTTCATACTCTTGCTCAGACTCTGCTGCCATCGCCCTCGGGCTCTCTGGCTCTCGCTACTCAGGACCTGGCTGGGTATTGGTCGGCGGGTGGTGAGTAATTGTATGATATACTTTATTTTCCTTTATTTTCATTACATATTATTAGTAGCATTGTTAATATTCTTAGCATCACTATTTTATTAATTCAATTATTAAATAGTTCTTAACTCAATCCACGAGCTTCCTTATCTTTTCCTCCGGTTCTCCTCCTGCCCTGGACCGGGGGAGGTGAGTGAGCGGCTGTGTGACACTCAATTGTTAGCCGAGGTTAACGACACTCCAGTACAAAGCCTTTTGGATTCACACCACTGGATGAAAATCCTTTTAACTCCCAACATGCAAGAAGTACAGTTAACAGAACAGACTGGGGCAGCACATCCAAGAATTATCCTCCAAGCCCCAGAAATGGTCTAGCCAAGGTTAGAGCCGATGCAATGCTAAAAGGGGCATTATCAGAAAACTTCCTCTGCTCGTCTGTGCTTTACCGTCCGCAGACAGGAATGACTGAGCTCAAGGACTGTCACACTGACAGTATTACATTCACAACGTCACTTAAAAGCAGCTAGTGGAAACTTCTGCATCAGGGCATAACAGTTGCTCCATTAAATGCAGATTTAAATCAGTTTTGAGCACTGGGGATAAGAAGAAATACTTTCACAAGACATTCCCAGCAATGCAGTAAGAATTCTGAATCCCCTAGTCCATAGCCCAGAATGTAGATTCCATTTTAAAAAGGTCTCTCCCAACAATATTTCTCTCTGCCCTCAATTTGAAAATAATTTTAAAGTCATTAACCATTTAAATATGAAATCTTCTACATTCCAAAAGGAGATCTGAAACCTGGTACACGTTTGTTTATTGATTTTTGGTGTTTGTTTACTTCTCTAAATACACTGTGCATTTAAATATTAACCCAAACAAACCCCTCTTATTCCACCTTCCATATGTGGAACATTTCAGCCTGCAATAATACTTTTGAATTCCTCATTTCTGACATACTTTATGCAAAATTAACCACAGCATTTTCTAAGCAGTTCAATTACTTCATTCCTAGGTCCAGGCAGATTAAAAGAGTAATTCATAACCATTTTCAAGTTAGTTCATAAAGAAGTTTCACTGGTTTGCTCTAAGAACTTGAAAAGCCAGTTTTCCACACTCGTTCTCATTAAAAACTATTTGTTTGAGGATGAGAGCAAAAACTGAAGTCAGAAAGAAATCAAAACACTAACAACTCAGTCACAAGAACTAGACCGATATGAGCTCAGCTGGCCACAGAGGATCTGGTGAGCTATGCTGATTAGAGCATCCAAACGGTTCTTTATTTGAAACTCTGAAAAAAGCCTTCCAGATTTTAAAGAAGGTTCTCACAGGCCACATTATTTACATTTGATTAAGAAATGTCAGTTCTAGCAATTATGCCATGCACCACGCACATCCATGAAACTGTTATTTTTTAATGCGCTGCCAGAAAAAAAAGCTTTTGTCTATTTGGATAGCTTTTCATTAATTGCATTTCATTCTTTTTTAAGATTAATTACTATGTCTGCATCAGAAGGTGAGAGAGAAAATACTGAAAGCTGCCCTCTCCATGTGCCATGTCTGCATTTCTACATACTCAAACAAAAATGAATTAGCCTACAGAAATTCAAATAGTTTATTGGGTTTTTTTTTTACCACAGCTGTGACTCGAGATCTCTCACTGAAGCCACGTGCTAACAAAAAGACATTTGAGCATCCAACAATGTTCTTGAGCATGAAGGTGACCAAAATCCACTTACCAAATGCACACTGGTCAGAGGAATGTGCTTCTGCCACAGCAATGTCAAAACCGACAGAAACTGGAATTTAGTATGTACATTTTTAATGTCAGCACCAAATGATGCCCTAAAATGTAATTACAAGGGCAGTTCCTGGAGATCAACAGGGCCATAAGGCAAAGAACCGGAATTCTGCTTGGTGCACACTGTGAAAGCCTCGGCGTGTTAATAAAAAAAACAAGCTTCAAGAGCATGTACATAAAATAATTAGGCAGAGATAGATGAAACTCTGATTCTCCACCCCCTTTGCATATTTTACACAACTATTTCAAACTTTTCCCCCATCAGCAATAAGGTTTGGTGAGGCTTTAAATCTTGCACACTGCGGTACTAAGCTTTCTAAAGAATAGACTAGGAAAATAAAAAGCAATTCTAGCAATCCAAAAAGGCTTAAATTGTTGGCTTTTTTTATTTACAGACTACTGGCAATTAATTTAAAGGCATCAGATAATGGAGAAAATAGACATTTTCTAACTTAAAAGTATATAAACAGCTTCATCAGAAACCAATCTTTTAGGTACATAAACAGCTTCATCGGAAGCTGTTCTGCTAGTTACATAAAGAATCCTATTATGCCAAATTAATTCAATCTAACTAATTAGAGAGCAGGAAGTTCTTTCAATTATTTTATGTGCTGTCTGAGAAACACACTTGAATACGAGAGCAGATTTCATTAATTGCGGTTCATTATTCTCCAGATTAGTTACTAAACTTGCATCAGAAGGTCAAAGACGGCAATTTTGTTAGCTGTCACCACCTTGACTGGAATGTCTCTGCATTTCTGAAACTCAGGCAACCGCTGACTATAAACAAAAACACCGCTGGGAAAAGACCATTTTGCTAAGAGAACTTCTGTATGTGCTCGCTTGTTTTTAGGTTGATTGCAGCCTAAGCGACGGCGTAGGACTGGAAGAAAAAAAGGAGTTTTCGGAATGAGCGATCGTAGAATCACAGAATGGTTTGGGTTGGAAGGGACCTTAAAGATCATCTGGTTCCAACCC
>NW_010235751.1:20199-20637 GCF_000690775.1 Eurypyga helias
AGTACAGGGGCAGAATCCCCTCCCTCGACCTGCTGGCCACACTGCTCTGGATACAGCCCAGGATACGGTTGGCTTTCGGGGCTGCCAGCACACACGGCCTGCTCATGGCCAGCTTTTTGTCCCCCAAAACTCCATCCTAGAATCATAGAATGGTTAGGGTTGGAAGGGACCTTAAAGATCATCTAGTTCCAACTCAATCTTCTGTTTACTCGCACAGAATCAGATTCAGCAATGCAGCCACTCAGAACTCATGAACTTCAGTCATGAACGTGGAGAAAGGTTGAGTACTCCTTCCTTGCAGATGATGCTCTAAAGGACTAAAATCAACTAAGCCACACGACCCTGCTTACAAGGTGCCACAAAACTGATCTGATGCTTTCTGCAGAGATGTAGAGCCATCTAACGGGTGGGATCTAGGGGATAAGAAGAAAGTCAGGG
>NW_010235752.1:0-1027 GCF_000690775.1 Eurypyga helias
CAGCACAGCCGCTGACAGTGGGGATGGGAGCAGGTATTTGGGGGAAGATGCAGGGAAATGATGGTGCAGGACAGGTCAGCACCTGCTAACCACCGCCTTGCCCAGCCTAACACCAGCCCCCGCCCCCCCCTGAGCAGCCCCACACGGCTGACAAACACCCCCCTGTGATCGGCGTGGAGGGCAGGACACCTTCTTGCCAGGTGTGTTTTGGGGATGCTCATGCTGGTTATTCTTCTTTCCACAGGAGCTGGGGGTCTCTTCCCTGGAGGCGCGTTCCCCGGGGCCGCCTTCCCAGGGGCTGCTGCTGCTGCTGCGCTCAAGGCTGCTGCAAAAGCTGGTGAGTGCCGGGGGGATCCGATGGGATGCTGGTCCAGGTAATAATGCCAGGAAAGGCAATGCTGGGGCTCAGGCAGCCCCCGTGGACTCACGGTTTCCCCTGGATATCTGGGATAGGAGAGCTTTCCACATGGAGCTGGGGAGCTGCCACTGGGAGGTGCGGCTCTCGAAGGGATCCCATGGATGCGGAGGGTCCCTGGCACATCTTGGTGTGCTGAGAAGGGGGTGTTGGCCAAGCCCAAGCCCTCAGTAGTGGAGAGCACAGAGGTGCCTGGTCCCTGTGCCCAAGTCTGGGGAACCCATCCCCAGGTGCTGCCTTGGGGTGTCCCCTTCATCCCCCAAGAGCTTTCATGAGCTTGTCCCTTCCTTTGACACCACTCTGGCCACCCATAGCCCAGTGGTGGCATCTCACACTGGTACACTCCTCTTCCCAATGCCCCCAGGTGCTGGCATTGGTGGCGTGGGTGGAATTGGTGGTCCTGGTGGCCTCGGGGTCTCCACAGGTAGGAAATATCCCTTGTCCCCAGCATAGCCAAGCAGGGGGCAGACATGTCCCCATGCCTGCCAGGGTGGGCCAGAGCCGGCATGCGGGGCTCAGGGGGTCTCTGCTGCCTGCAGGTGCGGTGGTACCGGGCGGGGTGCAGCCCGGGGTTGGCGCGGCAGGGAAACCCCCCAAAATACCAGGTAGGTG
>NW_010235753.1:0-2559 GCF_000690775.1 Eurypyga helias
TGCCACGAGATCGATGTCCTGAAGAAGTGAGTGCGGATGGGTTGGCACGGCACCACCGGGACCCAGCAGTCCTGAGCCGGACGGCATTCGGGTCCGGGGTGAGGGCCTGCCTGGTGTCTGCCACCTCAGCTAGTCCCAAGATGTCCGAGCACTTCTGCTCTGGTGTACGGGCTGAGGGGGCCATAGGCTTCGGACCTAGCAACATCCAAACTCACTGCACATTTGTCTGCCCCCCCATCGTCTGGTTATATCTAAATTCCTCCAAACCTGTACCACACAGTATGTTGAGCTTCAGTGTGGTGAGCCCTGAGGAGAAGGACTTGGGGTACTGGGGGATGAAAAGCTGAACATGAGCCAGCCGTGTGCGCTGGCAGCCCAGAAAGCCAACTGTATCCTGGGCTGTATCCAGAGAAGTGTGGCCAGCAGGTCGAGGGAGGGGATTCTGCCCCTGTACTCTGCTCTGGTGAGACCCCACCTGGAGTGCTGCGTCCAGCTGTGGAGCCCCCAAAACAGAAGGATAGCAAGGCCAGAGGGCGCTGCAAGGGCTGGAGCACCTCTGCCATGAAGAAAAGCCTGGAGAAGAGGAGGCTCTGGGGAGACCTCATAGCACCTTCCAGTACCTGAAGGGGCTACGAGGAAGCTGGGGGGGACTTTTTACAAGGGCCTGTAGTGACAGGACAAGGGGTAATGGGTTTAAATTGAAAGTGGGGAGGTTTAGATTAGATATCAAGAAGAAGTTCTTCATGGAGAGGGTGAGGAGGCACTGGGACAGGTTGCCCAGAGAAGCTGGGGATGCCCCATCCCTGGAAGTGTCCAAGGCCAGGCTGGATGAGGCTTGGAGCAACCTGTTCTAGTGGAAGGTGTCCTCCCAACCCACATTCCCATACAGTGTAGTGTGTTTACCTGTGATTTAGCAGCTGAGGAGCTGGGATTTGCTTCTGTCATGCTCCCGCATGTACAGAATAATGTCTCCTAATACCTTCTTGTGAGAAACTGTACGCTGCCCGTCATCCCTCTGCGCAGCATGTCACTAGGTACCAGTGAACCAGTGCTGGCTAGGTTTGTCCTCGTGGACACGAGCGGTAGCTGTGGGTGTCAGGGTCGCATATAGGTGATCCTGATAATTCCTTATCCTGATAATTCCTTTAGAGAGAGATCCCGAAGCGTGAAATGCTCTGTCCCGCTGACGGAAGCAGAGGCGCCACTCAGTTTTGGTTTGAGTTGACCTCGCCAAGGGCTGCAGTGCCCCTGCTGTGTAGAGCTATCCTGAGCTCCTACTCTGCCTTCCCACGACCCTTGCCTGCTCACTGTGTGCACTAACGCTGGAGGGCAACACGTGCAGGCAGTCTGACTTGAGTCAGGGCTTCGTGATCGCTGTTGCTCTTACTGTTTGCAAGATACTCGTTTTCTGAATACATGCACTGAGCAGCGCAGCTACGGCTGCTCTTGTGGTGCCTTCCAGAGGCTTTGGAATGTGTACACAGACATAATTTTTCTTCGCTTCCTTCTGGGTGTGTCTGTTATTCCCAAAAGTGACGCAAGTTAGAGGCAGTCAGAAAGCAGCCATTTGAACGAAGTTGCAGAAATGAATCCTTCCTAGTGCATGTGGATTTCAGCTGCCTGGTTCTACCTCCCTGGTGCAGTTACACAAGTGTTGATGGATGCCTATGAAACCCTTGGGCCAGCAGAAAGCTGACCCCGCATGCAGAAGCAGACACATGTAACAGCTTTGCCAGGAATGTGCAGGAATCCAGAACTTCAGCCCAGATCCCTACCATCCAAGTCCTCTACCTTGACTCTTGAGACATCGTTTCTGCTCATCACTGGTTTGTGTGTTGCCAAGGTATGTTTTTTATGCATTTGGATACTGGAACGTACCAGGTGATGAGCATACTTCTTAGCAAGGATACATTTGGGGAACAGAAATTGTACCTGAAACATAAAATGTGATTGCTGGACAATCTGTTGCCTCGTTCATCCAAAAGAGGAGTCGAGTTTACATCCAGCTTTCCACGTGCTTAGATTGAACCATACCAATGTTGTTAGGGCCTGTGAAGTTCCTGAGATGAATTGTCTGGTTAACGAGGTTCCTCTTCTGTCAATGGAATACAGTTCAGGTCTGACCTCCAGAAGGTAATGTCTGCTTTGCTTTGCAGTATGTAGCAAAATAAGGGGGGTTGGTGCTGTTTCTGTAACTGGTTGTCTGCGAAGCTCTCTGTTCTGTGTGCTTTTCTTTTTAGGAGTAGGTGAAAAAAAAAAAAGTGTGGCAAACGAGGTTTGTGTTTTTGAAACCAGAGGTCAGAGAGCAGTCCAGGGGCAGACGCCGTTTTATCCTGAAGGGGCATGTGCTTTTGTGGAACTGCTTTAGCAGTAACACAGTTTCCCATAGCCTAGACACCTGCACTCAGCGTGTTTGGCCTCGCTGCAGTGTGTCTCGGTTTGGCATCTGATCTGGTTTTGATTCACGTGAATCCAGCGCTGTATTGCTCTCGGGGCAGGGAAGGACCCTTTTGGTACTGGTCCAGGGCCTCCGAGGCTTCAGAGAATTTCCTGTTTCCT
>NW_010235753.1:2598-4478 GCF_000690775.1 Eurypyga helias
GAGCAAAGGAACCTCTCGGTAGTTCCCAGGCAGTGGCTGCACGGCCCAGTGGAGTTTCTGCTCCATTTCCATTGTCACTGGATTCAGGAAGCAGCCAGTTTTGTAGGGGTGAGGTGGTGGTTCCACCCCAGCCAGCAACCAAGCACCACACAGCTGCTCGCTCACCTCGCCCTTCCCTCAGGAGGGTGAGAAAGAGAATCGGAGGAAAAAAGAGAATTTGTGGGTTGAGATAAGCACAGTTTAATGATCAAAAGTAAACGAAATAAAATAACATTAGTAATAAAACTAATACTACTACTGATAATGACTAATGAAAATACACCACTACCACAAATGATAATATGTAATTTAAAGAAGGAAAAGGGGAAGGAAAACAAAATGATACAATGGCTCACCAGCAGCCGAGCAGTGATTCCCCTCCCAGCCAACTCCACCAACTTATACACTGAGCGTGACATTTGATGGCATGAAACGTCTCCTTGGTCAGTTTGCGTCAGCTGTCCGGGCTGTGTCCCCTCCCAACTCCTTGTGGAAGAAGCAGCTGGGAACACAGGTGCAGCATCAGAAACTGAAAAAGCCTTGACTTGTTAGAAACAGTCCTTAGCAACAACTAAAACCAAGAGTGTGTCATCAGTATTCGTCTCAGCACAAATCCAAAACACAGCCTCATTCTAGCTACTGTGAGGAGAATCAGCGGTGTCTGAACTAAAAGCAGCACGCAGGCCAAAGGAAGTTTTAAATGGTTCCAGCTTATTTTATGCAGCCACGCAGCATGGTACGTTTTAGAAGGAACATTGGGATGATGTACCAGAAGTCACTGAAAATGAGGTGGTACCAGTAGTGGTTTATTTTTAGTGCCTGGTTTGGGAAAGAAGATACTCAAATATTCTAAAATACTGAACTATTAGGGAAAAGCGAGTGCATGATAAGGAACATTATGTTGCATTTATTGCTAAAGGTATGTTTTCATTTCATTCAAACTAGAAAGTAAACAAAGATTGTACCTGCAGAAGAATTCAAAAATCTGTCTTTGTCTCCCAGAGTGAGTGTGCAGGCAAAGGGGAGCAGTTTGCAGGATCAGAACTTCAGCCTGCTTGGGGTGGTAAAGCTTCAGGAGAAGAAAGAGAAACTACACTTTTAAAAATACAGCCCTACTTAACATTTCTATGTGTAAGACTGTGTTGGCGGTCAGGGTCTAGGCACATGATGAAACTGTAAAAAAATTAAGATACTTAAGGCTTATTTACTGTATGAAATCCTTTTACAAGTAGTGTACTCTATTTCCCTGTGGATAATAAGGTCATAACCGGTAATTTTCCTTTTCTAGTCCAAGGATGCATTTCTGAAGGCAAATCCAGGGTGCAGATGGTGCCCCACAACAAACCAACCTATGAAAACTCAAATATCCACTCTTACAAACAGGAGCAAGCTGTGGGCCTTTGCTTCAGGCTCGACAAAAGATTTACCAAGCCCGAGGAAAGGGACAAAGAGTGAAGGAAAGCCGCAGCGTAACTTTGGGATGGCTGGTGAGGTTTCTGTCCACATTCCTCATGCACAGCAGCCTTGTTTTGTTTGAGGATGTGGCATTGGAATCGAACTGCAAGATGCGTTTTCTTTACTGCACGTGGTACTAAACTGCAGAAACTTTTCATGTCCCAGATTAAGTTGCCAAGACTCCAGTTAAGCCTCTGCATAGCAACCTAAACTTTTCCTTAGGGTATGATTGCTTTCATGAGTTCAGTGTGTGGCATATCATAACCCATAACCCATTTCAACAAGTCCAAGGGCAAGGTCCTGCACCTGGGTCGGAGCAATCCCAGCACAAGGCCAGGCTGGGTAGAGAGTGGACAGAGAGCCTCAGCAGCCCTGAGGAGAAGGAC
>NW_010235754.1:0-1598 GCF_000690775.1 Eurypyga helias
CTGCGCCCCGTCTCCAGACGTGGTGCGAACCGGTGGGTTCTCGACGTGTTCGGGGGTTAAACCTACTGAGTGCTCCGTGCTGTTGCCCGCGGGGAGGTCTGACACATGGAGGTCGTACCCTGAGCGGGACGGGATGATGGTACCCGCTGTGAGGTTGAAGCTGAACAGTACGATGTTGCTGGACGACACGTGGAGCTTCAGTTCCTCTCCTGTCAGCGTCTGAAAAGGGAGCAGGGATGAGCAACAACTGGGCTGGCTCCCACCCCTTCCCTCCTGCTGCCTGCGGCCCCCACCCAGCCTAAGCCCAGACACTCCGTGGGGGCATGACAGCTCGGTTCAGGGGCAGCGTGGCACAAAACGCAGAGAAGGGGGAATCGCCACCCTTAGCAACAGTCAGAGCTCAAGTGGAGGAGGCTCTGAGCAATCTGAGGCTCTTCGGAGCGAGGGGTTGGCCTAGAGACCTCCAGCAGTCCCTTCTGATCTAAACAACTCCCCCTCCCCCAGACCACATCAGCCAGCTGTGGGACTCCCGCTCTCCCCTGGGGCCCTGACAGCTCGTTCCATGAGCCCTCGAGCGGCCGCTCATCCCTCCTTCCTTACTTCATTGTCGGCAAAGCCAGAATTCAGAGGAACAAAGAGAGTTTTGGGAGCGGAGTCATCAGACAAATAGATGAAAAAATCCAGTCCTTCTTCTGTGTCATTGGCAAAATCGAGCAACATCTGGAAAAGACGGCAAATCTTCCCCATCAGCGTGCTGCAGGGAACTCCAGGCTGTTACCTTCCCGCGCCCGGGAAACACCTCCCCACACTTCTCCCTGCTACAGCCCTCCCGCGGCCTTGTTTTGGCATACCAAAGCGCCAGGAGAGCAGCACTTACGGAATAGAAGGTGGAGAAGCGAGGGTGGTCTGCGAGCACATCGGGGAGTTTCCCGCTGCACCAGTACCCATCTCCCACGAACCCCTCACGGCAGGCGCAGGCCAGATCTGCAAAGGAAAGCCAGTACGTGACTTGACTCGCTGATGCTGGCCACACCGACCACCCTCGACTTCTGGATGCCCCTCAGAATGTTCCCTCCCTCCTGCCCTGACACGTCTCTTGTGCCAACCGGACCGGCCCCGGGAAATGTGCTCACGCCGCTCACCCTTTTCCCGGTAGCAGAACGCATCCCACGTCTCGCTCAGGTTGCTCCGGGTGCCGTAGTCCACGATGCCCACTCGGTTAGCCCCACAGCTAGGGTTGGGGTAGGCCGTGGGGTATCCAGCTGTGCCATTGTCCAGCCAACCCACCAAGCACAGATGGAATCCCATCTAGCAGAGGAAAAGGAAGGATTAGACTAAAAATAACATTTTCCGCCCCGATGCGCACTCCCATCGTGCAGCCTTATGGACATTCCCCCGACACCCAGTGGGCTGGGCACTGCCAGAGGTCTCATCCCAACCAGCCCTCCTGATTTCGTGGATGTAGATGGAGCAAGCCGGGCCTGGCCGAGGCGGTGAGGTCGCCCACCCACAGGTCATGGGCTCGCTACCGTGGACCAGGCCCGAGCAGAAGCACTTCATGTCCCCACCCGAGCCGACGGAGCCAGCCCCTGCCCGAG
>NW_010235754.1:1623-3571 GCF_000690775.1 Eurypyga helias
GCAGAAGCACTTCATGTCCCCACCCGAGCCGACGGAGCCAGCCCCTACCCGAGCTCTGCATCCTGCCCTGACCTGCTGTGCTGCCGCGAGCTGCCGGAAAGTGGCCAGGGAAGCGCCTTCTGCGGCACAGGCCGCCTGAGCCTGCTCGTAGGTGAAGTCGTACTTTTTTCGGGGCGACTGCAGATGAAATACGCCCATAGTCTTATCTGAAAGATACCGAGGCCAGGGAGCATCAGCACAGCACGGAGAGCGAGCAGCCTTCCCGGGGCAGGCGCGCGGGTCCCCTCTGCGAGCGCAGACAGCACTGGCACGGAGGGGGCTCTGTGCTGCGTGGGAGCGGTGGGACACGGACAAGGCTCAAGTGAGGCCGAGGTGGGATGCAGCACGGCTTCCTCTGGGCTCCTCGCCATCCACGAGGGAGCCAATGCCTACCGGCCACCTCGATCTCACATGGCAGCAAAGGATGGCTTGTCCTTCCCCCTGAGAGATGTAGGGGACAACGGGAATGTGAAAACAGACCAAGTTACAGTCCCTCGGCCATCCCACCCTCCAGCTTCCCGAGGGGACCCCAGCCAGAACATGATGGATGAGGGAGCGGGACCTTCCCACCCCTGACACTGCGGGATTGAGCGCCCTCACCATGGAAGTGCAGGTCGGTGCAAATGGCCTCCCGATGGCATTGTCCATTGTCTTCCAGGCACCGGTCTGTGGGGTGCACGACCTCTTCCAGGCACTGGATGCCGTCACCGACGTAGCCCCGCTTGCACTCGCAGCGCCGCTCATTCTGCAGCAGAAAGGAAGGATGGCATCTGTGTGAGTGTAAACACCCAGGTGCCAGCTGGGGATCCTTGTATCCCTGAGAAGATGGGGGTGACCCTCCAGAATGCCTCCACAGCCCTCTGTGACTATGACAGAGCTACAAAAAGGCCACGTGGCCTCTGTCCTGCCCCACATGAACTAAAACATGTCCCATTGAATCCCTGTCACATGTTGTTTGAAGGACAGCTGAGCTTTGAGGTACACGGCTCATGATCCCAGGCCCATCTTCTGGCCTGCAGCGAGCAGCTCTGGTTCCTCCGCAAAAATAGCTGGCATCATCCTCAAAGGACCATCCCGGAGTCCCCAGTTCAGCCCAGAAATGCCATGACTGACACCACTTATACCCCTTGGACAGAGGAATGAGGAAAAATGGCCTCAGCATAGCATGAGTGGGACCGCACTGCAGCCAGGCAGCAGAGCGAGGGCACGGCTCTCGCCTAGCAGCACGGACCTCCACGATGAGCACAACAGCTGAGGGGATCGGAGGGGAGGGGCAGACCTGGGGACTGCAGGAAGAGGGGACACTGTGACACTGCTGTCCTCCTGCAGGACCTCACGGCAGCCACCAGCGCTGTGCTCCTGGGCACGCAGGTCTCCCCGGAGCGATGGGATGCACTCACCGGCCCGGTGCTGATGCAGCTGGCGTGCTGGCTACAGTCCCCGTTCCTGCCGTCCGCGCACCTGTCGATGGGGTCGCAGACGTAGCCGTCACCTCCGTAGCCCGGGGCGCAGGCGCAAGAGACGTTCACGCCAACCTGCGTGCAGTGTGCGTGCCTGGCACAGCCCCCGTTGTCCTGGCTGCACATGTCGATCACTGCAGGGAGGAGGGGGTGAGGTTAGCTGAAACGCCTTGCTGGGTGTCCTGGGGGGGTCTGTCCGTCCTGCCAGTCATCCCACGGCTATGGCCATCCCCCGTGAAGAGGCTCAGGAGATGGTCACCTGTTGTCTTGCCGTGCTGTTGGCTTTCCCCTTCGCTCACCACCCTCCATCCCAGCCCCTCGTGGCTCCCCCCACCTGAGCACGTTCTCCCATCTCCTTCGTAGTGCAGGCTGCACTCGCAGAGGTTGCCGGCGCGGCAGACGGCCTGGGGGTGGCACGGTGGAGAGCAGGTGGGCGTCGTGACTGAAAC
>NW_010235754.1:3815-4093 GCF_000690775.1 Eurypyga helias
CCTCATGAAATTCAGCACGGTCCAGGCCCCAGGATGAGCCCTGCCACCAAAAGCTCCTTTGTGGAGACATTTCTGAATGAATGACATTTCAGACATTTCTGATTGTTCACTCCTGAACAATCCAGCTGCTGGGAGAGCGGCCGCATGGCACCGAGCTGCAGACACAGCGGGTGGCGGGCTCAGCATCCCTCACCTAGCTGGATTTCGCAGCGGTCTCCGGCCCAGCCCTCGGCACAGAAGCAGAAGCCGTCGCCATGCAGCCCGCCGTTGCACACGCC
>NW_010235754.1:4182-4745 GCF_000690775.1 Eurypyga helias
GGCAGTGCACGAAGGCAGGCACGGCAGAACGCACACACCCCTCCCTGTCACGTCGCGCCAGCCTCGGCCACCCCTGCTGCGCCACGCACCCTTCGTGGAGGAGGGGAAGCCCCTCTGCACCCTCAAACCCCCATCACTCCCCTCCCCGGGCACTTCTAGAGATGTGGTTTTCACTCTGAGTCCCTGCAACCGTACAGCCATCAAAAACATTCCCCGGAAAGCCCAGCTTGGGACAGGAGAACAAGGAACTCCCTTTTCCTTCCCTCTGCCTCCCAGGGGCACAGGCCCCTGTGGAGCATGTCCCAAGAGATGCTCTTTCTGTAGAGTGTTCATCATGGCTTACGCATTTGTCCCCCAACCCAAAACATGTCGTCACGCCCCTGCCAGCTGGGGCTCTCCGCTGTGCACGACCGATAGACGTGTTTTGCCCAGGGCCTCGGGCGCAGCCTCTCAAACTGCAGCTGGCGTAGTCTGCGACGGCCCAACTACGTCTGCCCCAGCGGCTGTCCTGAGGGATGGAGGGATGTCCCCAGCCCCCGGGGTCTGCCCTGACGCACGCACAG
>NW_010235755.1:0-7653 GCF_000690775.1 Eurypyga helias
ATTCTATGATTCTATGATTATGTTCTGTTTTGTCAGTGTTTGGGTATACAGCACTTCCCATTCCCATTACTTATGATACACCACCTCCAGAGCCTACCACAATGCATTGGCTGTGATAAGGCCTTCCCTCAGTTTTAGACTAAGGATTCTGTTCTCTCTAGTTTCTATGAAGCTCACTTTCAGCTTTAGGGCCACAGGATTATAAAAATATTAAAGAAGTTTTTAGATATTGTTCTGGCATGAAAGGCTTTCTGGGCTTTTATGCATGGAGGTTTTCTACCATATTGCAATACCATAGCATAATCATGAGCATTAGCTAGTCTGCATGTAAATAATAATGTATCTTGAAATATTTAGTTTCATCTAGTTTTTACCGTATTTATATCCAGGAAGTAACACCTTAGTTAATTAAGTACCGTAAACGGCTAACTTTCATTACAGAGTTGACAGTGGAAAAATACTTACATGCCTGCCTGCTAAGGTATGTAGATAATCCATACCAAAACCCACAAGAGTAATTCTGAGTTTATTACTTGATGAGTAAGATAATAATTATTATGTTTGTTTGTTTGAATTGAAATTACAGAGAAATTAAAAAAAAAAAATGGACATGGAATGGTTTTCTTCTTTGAATTAAGATGCTGTTCTTGTACAGCCACTGTGAAGAGATCCTGCTATTTCAAATTACAGTAAAAAATGTATACATCTTCACATAAAAAAATAGATTTTTATGCATTTTATCCAACACTTGAATTTTCCAAGTTGCTGTCTACATCTAGCAATAAAACTCAGTCGTTAATTACTATTTTGCAAGACATAGAAGCTATGGGAATATAATTTCAAGTTAAAACCTAATTTAAAACAGACACAAACTGCATTTGACTAAACCTGGCTGGACTTCTAACTTGATCTGAGAATTTTTATTTAAAGACACTCTGCATGTCTCAATTCCTGGAAAAGGAAATAAATCTCTCTGTGGGTTTTTTAGTAAAACACAGAGTGATGGAAAACTATTTCAACAAGCAGTCATTTCTAAGACATGAATAAAACCAGCGTAAGTCTGTAGGTGATGTTTTCTAGGCAAATATAAATATGGGAAAGATAAGTATGTCACATCATCTACTTGCTCTAAGAAAATCTGAGGCCATAATCTGCTTATGTAAAATACTGAGACATGATGGGATGGCAGGAACACTGATTTATAGTAGTCAATAGATCAGATTATTGACATTTACATAGAACCAAATCATAAGTGCAACTGGGAATAAATCATTTTTTGTTGTGCATGTGTACACTGAACTCTAAGGGAGGACAATAACAAGGTTTACTCTTTCTGTGCTATTGTTTTTATTTGTCTTTTTTCTTCCAAATGTCAGTGTCTTTGGAGACAAAAGTGTCTCTAAGCTCCGTAACTATGGTAGTATCTGTAATACAATGCAGGACATTGCACTTAATTTGTGTGGTTATGCTGAGGCTTAATGAACTTAGAAATCAGTTATTTTCCATTTCCATGTGCCAATTATTAACAACTTTATAGCACAACTCTGTGTTTTATTTCTAGGACTAAATTTTGCAAATCCTTATAAAATGTATGTAAGCAATTGTGCTGGGTTTAGTCAGGAAAGAGTTAACTCTCTTTACAGTGTCTGATATGAAGCTGTGTTCCTGGATTTATGCTGAGAAAAGTACTGATAAGGTGTCTTTTTAGCTGGTGCTGGAGAATGCCTGCACCAAATTCAAGGTCTCTCTTAGCTTTGGATACTGCCGCATTCCCAACTTCCTCTTGCTACAGGCACTGCGTTTGGTCAGAGAGCTGACCAAAACTGACTGAAGGGGTATTCTATTGCATAGCATGTCATGCTCAGTACATAAGCAGGAAGTGAGTTCAGCGGCCATCACTCTTACAGTTTCACTTGCTTACACTCTCGAACTCCTGCGTTAGCTGCTTTGCTAACTCCTGTGCTGGCTCGTTCAAGAGGGAGTTGGTGGGTCTGTTAGTTTTCCCAGTTGTGCTGTCGCTGATAGGGTTCGCTTGGATTCTGCTGCAATCGCTCTCGGGCTGTGGCTCTTGCCCTCTTTGGCTCTGACTGTCACTTCTCAGGACCTTGCTGTGCATCAGTCGATGGGTGGTGAACAGTTGTCTTGTTTGTTTGTTTGTTTGTTTTTTTAAATTACTTATTATCAGTAGCATTTGTATATATTCACTTAGATTCAATTAGTAAATAGTTCTTATCTCAATTTTATGAGCTTCCTTGGGGGTTTTCTTGCCTTTTTTTTTTTTTTTTCCATCCCATTCTTCCCTTCCACTGGAGGAGGGGAGGAGGTACCTGTGAGACCGACTTTGTGGTATTTTGCTAGCCAGAAGTAAACCATGACAGCAATAAGGCATAATGGGTGATGCCTTCAACTGTTGTACCTTGCATTCCTACTCCAACTTATGCTGGTCTCATTAATTTCCAGTGTGGGATTTCAACACTGGACACATGTTCTGGGCATGCTTAATCTAAATAGAATGTGTGCAGCATCTGACTGTGTGGCTTGCATGCAGGGTAAACATGATCTAGTTTGCACATCCTTCTGCAAACCAGGATTCTACAGCCAAACTACTTAGACTTCAAACTTACTAATAACTCTGATGAACTTTCTAATGGCATGTTTTAATAAACACTGAATTTCACAATGTTTTGATACAAACTATTAGATTCTGCTGCCTACCTTGTATCTTAAGGCACAATATATCACCAAGGTGTTCTCATGAAAAGCCAGAAGGCTTTAGTTACACTGAGGTCAGTCCCTAGATGGTCTTTATATGCAGCTGTTGAAGAAAAGAAGAGCTGAGAGTGTTTCTTACAAACTTTGCAGCGGGAAAGAACTGACTATGTATGTCAGATTATTTGAGAAGGTATTGCATGTTTGTGCTACATGTGCTGTGGAGAAGTAGATCACTTTCTTATTTCAAGTTATCCTTGTGTACGTCTAAAGAATATAACATCGTATTTTCCTCTTTGCTAGTGTTTTGTGTTGAGGGGTCATGTTATTGTATGCAATTACTTTAAAACCTTTGAGTCACTGCTTTCCAAAACATCATCTCATCCAGCTGTATTTTCAATTTACAGATGAACTAGTTTGTATTTTGGTTAAGGTAAAAGGCTTTTTGTTAAGTTGCAGTTATAGTTGCATGTAATAATAATGGGTTTATCTCAGTTACTTGTGGAACTATTGCTAAAGGTTTGCTTAATCATCTCCAATAATCAAGTGTTCTAGAAGAGCCTGCTGGTTGTTGGAACAAAGGGAAGAGTCTGTTTATCTTGGAGTGTGAACCGTTGGTGTACCCCAGTGATTGCTTGTGACCCACTGATACGGAGTACTGTTACAAGCAGATGTAGGTGATCTGATAGAGTCAGTCCTTATTTAGAGACTATATATGATATAAAGGTCTGAAGGTAGAACCAAACAAGCATTTACTTTGTCTCCCTATTCGACACCAAGTCTGTGACCTCATTTTCTTGTGAAATGTTGAGTGTTCTTTAGGTTTTGCATTGCTTCAAATAAATGCCTCTCCAATTCCATTTCTGCAGATGAGATTTGTTCTCCTTGCATCTTTTGACAGTCTTTTTCCTCTAGCCATGTCTGTTTTTATTGTCAACAATGGCCTTGTCCATTCATTCCTTTCCTTGCTGATATGTGATAGTAATGCCAAGTTTTTCTTTCCTCTTTTGGGACAATTATAGTGTTCAGTTCCTTGATGATCACTGTCATGAACTGTTTCCCCTGAGCTTCCATCACTACATTTTCCTAAATTGTCCTCTGCTGCATAGCACTGTTCACATTCTATAAATTTTGTGAATGTGAGACAGATGCAACATCAGCTCTTCTAGCAGTTATCTGGCTTATCACAAATAAACAATATCACAGTGGTATCACTGGGTATCCCAGTGATACCTTGGCTTGATAAAACATATTAATTGGGACCTGCATGGTACCTAAACATTTACATAGGTTATTGCAATGCAAAGATCAATCAATTTTAACTCTCCAAAGAAATGTTAACAGATAAACCTTCTGCTCAAGCATTAGTCCCTGAAAGAACTATTTTTCCTTGTTTTCACTAGACTGCAAGGCATTTCTCCTAAGATTAACTTCAAGTTTCTTGCAGCTGATCTTGAGGCTTCTGAAATCCTCAAAAGGAAAATGTTTAAGTAGCTTAAGGAGGGGTGAAAGCAGATAATGTAGTATGAGGCTTATAAAGCATTTAGGATTTTAAAACTAAAAGTTTTTGAGTTTCTGAAAATCTCTGAAGGGGAAGGGAGGTAGTATTGTGGCCATAGTTAATACAAGAAAAGTTCTGACTTTGGTTGTTGATAAGGTTCCTCATTTATTTACAAGTAATGATTTTCTGAAGCTAAAGAGGAATTATTATATCTGAGTACATTGTTTGCTAATAATTAATCTTGTGTAAGTTTTCATAATTAAAAAAATGTAACAACGAACAGTGAATTGCTATAACGTTTTCTATATATTGATAAGAAACTAATCCTTGTCTAGATAAAGGGAAAAAAAGCCTGACTTGTGGTTCCTGGATAGCTGTATTAGTCACCAGCTTACTGCATAAAACAGAGATGCTGCTTTCTCCTCTTGTTATGGTTTTGGATAAAACTATCTGAACTTTTCTGTTGAGCACATATAGTTGCGTGGTGTTGCTTTTTTTTGTGATTGCTTGGTTATACTACATGAGTTGGAGACATGCAGAGATTGGGCACCTCTGTTTTCTCTGAATCATACTACTTCTAGAATTTATTTGCTTGGAATAAGTGTATCTCAGTATATGCAACTCCAAGTTGATGGAGAACTTTGAATTTCAAAATGGTGTTGTCTCTTGTTTACAAGCAATATTAATGATTTTTTTGTTTAAATAAGGAAACGAATGGTTGAATAAACTGACTGGATTTTACCTTTTGACCATTCTGTTATCACGCATGACAAGACGCAAAGCTTAGCAGTCATGAAACAGGATAAAATTTCCAAATAGACTTTTCCAAAGTGAGGAATATAGCCTTTGAAATAATGAATGCTATTTATGTAAGAATTTTGAAATACGTTGATTTGAAGATCAAATTTAATACATGGGAACAAATACACATTCAAAAACTGTAAATAGACAGTAATGAAGAGTAATGGTTCAAGATAAGTGATTAAGAACATGGAGCATATGGTAGCATGTTTCAGTAGCAGACTGGTTGGATGGAGTAAACTGGTTAGAGAGGCATGAACAGTGATTTTAAAAATTGTTACTTTTGCATAATTCAATTTCTTTCACCTTTGTGACTTTTTTCCTGTCATAGTTCTTTTTTGGTTTTATTTCTTAAATGCATTTTTTTATCATAACATGAATTCATGTCCAATTTTGACCTTGTAAAAATAACTGCATTTCAGCAAATACCACAGAACTCAGATTCAGCCAGGAGCTTTAATGAATTAAAAACCAATAGATAACACAGGATTCTTGAACACTGGACTCTTTGGCTGACATTTATATGAATTGTTTGCAATTTTGCAATATGCATGGTATGCAAAAAATATAAAATCTGGCTAAAATTCAAAATTTTATTGTGAGATTAAAAAAAAGTTAAAAATATGGAACTTTATAATTTTCTTTGCAATATATCAGTAATTGCATGAGCTCTTTCTTCCTGTCGCTTCTATTTTAGTCTCATCTTCAGGTAAGGCTGACAAATTTTTCTGTGATGTTTGATGGAGACTTAGTGGTTCACCATTCATTGTGGTGAATTAATTATTTAGTGCTTTGACTAAATTAAATGTTATTCTCTGAGGAGTCAGGGCTTGTTTGCCAATGCTATTTAATTTTGTTATAGCTATTATACATATATTTCTATAATTGTAACATTGCTTTCAGCTAAATAAACAATATGAACAACTTCTTTCCTTTTTGTTTTCTCCTCTTGAAGCCGATCAACAACTTACCCTTACACAGAAACCCAAATGTACAGCCAAAACACCGGGGGAAATTATTTTGATACTCAAGGAAGTTCTGCACAGGTGACAACAGTCGTCTCATCTCATAGCATGGTGGGCACTGGAGGAATTCAGATGGGTGTCACAGGAGGACAACTCATTAGCAGCTCAGGAGGGACCTATCTGATTGGCAATTCAATGGAAAATTCTGGTCATTCAGTGACTCATACTACACGGGCTTCCCCAGCAACAGTAAGTATTCCAGACTGATGCAAATATCTTTGAGACTAGTTTCTTAGTCACTTAGATGTTCTTGAAGACTGACACAGTTTTTGTGACAGAATGTATAGAAATGTTATCAGAATACCTACTAAATAGTACTCTTTGCAAAACAAGTAATAAATATATATCCATAACTAATATACCAGAGTAAGAAACTGAAAACTTAAACATGAAGGCAGACCTTTCCCTTGACAGCTTGAAAATATTTACAATTCATAGGTTAAATTTTTGCATTCAGGTGATAAACAGTGAATGTTTTGGGAATGCTCACAGAATAGTTTGAGCTGAATATTTTTCAAGTTGGGTACTAAAACAGTCTCCTTAAACACTGTGTATTTTTCCTGAAAACATAAGGAAAGCACATTGCTGTTGAGTATAACGATGTTAGATGTAAATGTTAAATAATGTAAGTCACAGATAGCTATCTGTAACTTCCCTACATTTGCTTGGTTAACTTGCTGGAAATTAGTGTACATTTGGTAACTTATTTCAGAATCTTCCCAATTTTTCAGAACATTGAGATACTACCTTTTAACACTTTGCTCTTATTACCTATGGTATGTCTCCAAAGTCTGTTGCAGATTAAAAGCACATTGTGGAAACGTTTTACAATGCTATGGGAAGATGCATTCTCTTACAGTTGTGGTAGATAATACTGTGCACACTACACAAACACAGAACTTTTCCTTTGGAGTTTACCCAATTAGCTCTTATTTCAATTAGGAAAATGGTTTTACACCTAGTCTAGCTTTGCTGCATAGCCCTAATGAATACTTGCACCAAATTCTTCTGGGTATTGGGGTCTGGATGTAAAGATCTGGAAGTAATGATGAAGAGAATTGTGAAACAGACAGTGGGAAGAGTTGAAAAATACAGTGTGGGAGATAAAGCATCCTTAATAATACAGATTCATCAGAATTCCAAAGGGCAATGAAATTAGGGGGTTTCATTTTTAGGAACCAATGTAATCATAGAATGGTTTGTGTTGGAAGCGACCCTAAAGATCGTCTAGTTCCCCCCCCCCCGCCATGGGCAGGGACACCTTCCACTAGACCAGGTTGCTCAAAGCCTTGGCCAGCCTGGCCTTGAAGACAGACAGGGATGGGGTATCCACAGTTTCTCTGGGCAGTCTGTTCCAGTGCTTCACCACCCTCTCCGTGAAGAACTTCTTCCTGATTGACTTGCTTCAACCAGTCAATACCTTTCTTATGTTGAGGGCTCCAGAGTTGGACACAGCACTCCAGGTGGGGTCTCACGAGAGCAGAGGAGAGAGGGAGAATCCCCTCCCTCGACCTGCTGGCCACACTTCTCCTGCTACAGCTCAGGATACGGTTGGCTTTCTGGGCTGCCAGCACACACTGCTGGCTCATGTTCAGCTTTTCATCCACCAGTACCCCC
>NW_010235755.1:7970-8182 GCF_000690775.1 Eurypyga helias
ATTGAACTTTGGCCCCCCTCTCGCTGAATGCGGCCATCCAGCCAGATTGTTATCCATTGAGCAGTCCATCCGACAAATCCATGTGTCTCCTGTTTCGAGACAAGGATGTTGTGCAGGACAGTGTTGAAGGCTTTGCGCAAGTCCAGGTAGATGACATCTGTTGCCCGTCCTCTGTCCACCAAGGTTGTGACCCCATCGTAGAAGGCCACCAT
>NW_010235756.1:0-554 GCF_000690775.1 Eurypyga helias
TCCTCACCAGCCTTCTTCACATATGCATGCCTTTAAAATATTCAGTACTGAGAAAAAAAAACACAGAGAGCGCAAATATGGCAGTACTTGACATTTATTGATATATAAAATATTTATAGAATGTATATTTATAGTGCTTGACATTTTATATATATATATATATAATGCATACATATTTCCAGTCTAAATGTGTTACATCTGTCTGCTTTAGGGTGTTACGTTGTCCTTATTTGTGCTGTCTTACCTGAGTTTGATACTGCATAATTTGCACCAAAGTAATTATGCAAATTACTCACTTTAAGGTCCTTGGGAAAAATACAGGGCACACCTACCCTGCTGTGGGAAAGGTGTTGGTGAGCTCACGATAATTGATAAAGACATCCATTTTGTGTGAAAATCAACACCCAGATATACATGTATTGCACAGAAAATGTTAAAAAAAGAAAGCATCAAGCTTTTCAGCAGTCTAAAAAAATGCCAGCAATTAAAGAAAAAAAAGAAAAAAAGGGTGAGGGAGAGAAAAGGGGGGAGATGAGCAGCAATTCTGGTGTAGG
>NW_010235756.1:588-10531 GCF_000690775.1 Eurypyga helias
GTGTGTGTGTCGTAAAGAATAACTGGCAGGAATCTGTGAATTACAAGTCTATAAATTAATTGCAGGCTTCTGGTGACATCGCAATAAACCACACTAATGAAGATTGAGTAGTTTATGATTTTGTCAGAGGTCTGAAAAATTATATGGTTTATAAACTACATAGATACTTGTGGGTTTATGTGAGTTTGTTGAATAAATTATACTAGGACACTAGTGTAAAAAAAAAATGTGTTAAAAATTAACATATGAATGTGGTTCTGTCTTAATTTTTTTCCTTCAGCTTTTCTTACCCACACAGCTTGTTTCTTTTTCCTCGAGCCATCCTATTCAATACTGATTCTTCATAACTCTGCCACTAAATTGTCTCTTTTTGTCTATCTCCAGTGTAAGTGAGAGTACCTTTTAAAAAACTCTTGATCAGCATCCTAGTTACCGCTGTTCCCTTGTGACTGATGGTTTATTTGAAAAACATCTACAAAATGTCCCATATTGTGACTCTGTGGCCTGGAGATCCTGATGTAATGTCTGTATGGATGCAGAGCAAGATGAGCCCAGCCTGGAACATTTCTGATCCAAACACATGTGTCTGTCTGAGCCTTTTCAATAGGAAATTAGGCAGCTAAGTTAATCAGGACACCTCATCAGTTTTAATTTGCATGCATTGGGTTTGATCTGAACTGGATTGTGAGCTGCTAGGTATCTAAATTATTAAATACGTGGTAAACAAGAGGCCAGTCTGAAAGAAGAAGAGAGAAGAGGGGGCATGGGAGCAGTGCTGGAGGGGCCCAGGGCAGATAATTCTGTAAGTGTAAGGTAATTTAGCTCAAAAGCAGAAACAATTGCCAAAATCAAGAAAACGCTGACATAAAACCTTTGCAGTCGTCCTTTGATCTGCTTGGGTTTATGCACAATATACAGTTTCTCAACAAAATAATCTCATTTTCCTGAAACTGCTCCTACCTCATCACGCACCCAAGTTTGGAGGGCGCTGGGGTTTAATCTGGAGTGTATGACCAAAGAGGTGGCAATCTCTAGGACTTGGCCTTCATTTATTACCAGAGCTGGAAACTGTTGTCAGCAAGTCAAAGAAAAGAGTTTTTTAGTTGAGGCGATGAAGTGCAAACCCTGAAGAACACGATTTTATCTGTACCTCTGCCATAGCGTTCCCGTGGAGCACTGGTTTGGTCGCTTGCACCACCCATTCATACGTTGCAACTCTTATCCTCGTTTTCTGTGTCCTCAATGAGGCTTAATGATCCGATGTGCAAAAAAACCCAGATGAGTATATTGAGTACTCCACAGCGGAGCCTGCTCTGAATCATACCTAACTGAAGAATAAAAATGAGGCAGGTACTTTGTCCTTTCACTGGTAACTTGACGAGTAGCACCTCTTAGTGTCCAACTCCTACAGATCTGAAAACATTTGTGGGTCATGCAGGGATTGTACAACTAGGAAAAAAGGAGGGGAAAAAAAAACCCCACTGGGAAATAAATCATTTTGTTTGCAGAGAAAAGCTTGAAAATTAGGAAGCATGAAGCCATGTACCAAACAGGAAGCTTGAAATGAAATCCTTACCACGTGGGGTCCCGGAGTGCCCAGGGAGGCTGCAAAGAAAGAGGATTTGGTCGTGTAATTGAGGAGTGTACTGTAATCCTTGCAAACCTGGGGTCTGAGTTAGGGAAGCAAGGGCAGCCTTGATGCAAACATTTCTTATCTTCGCCACAATTTATTGTATAATCTTCGCCTTCTTTTAATTTAGAGGTTTGGGTTTTTTTTTAATATTTCGACTTTATAAATATTATAATCAGACATTGGGAATGATGGCTCAAGAAACACAATTGGATTTTCTGTCTGAAATGATAACTCATGAGTGTACTTAGAAATTAATCTATTCTGGCTTCCTGGCAACTATGGATATTCAAAACGGAGACTGTCGTTCTCCCACCAAAGCTGCTGGAATGTACGTGGGATGTTGAGTTTTTCTGTGTGTTTTTCAATACGATGAAGGGGGGGAAGATGCGACTCATTAGAAATGTGATGTTATTAGCAGTTTTCCTCAAATTGTGAATTTCCATCATCCTAGTATTACAATAATGATGAAATTAAATTAAATTAGCATATCATATAGCATACTGAAAAACTGTGAATACATTATAGTAACACAAGGCAACAGATAATTGCTGGCTTAATAAGACTTCATTTTCAGAAAGATAATCCAACATTTTTTTTTTCTTCCAATCACTAGGGACAGACTTCCTGGTTATTGATTATCTCCTCATCTTCTATAAACCCAGTCAGAAGTCCTTCTTGGTTATATGAAAATGTCTATATTCTAAATACTTCTAATTGTGTGTTATTTGTCAGTGGATTTGTCTTACACCTGTATGTGCCTGTCCATACGTTGACTTGCAGGAATTTGTTATGTATGGAGTTGGCACCTGATCCTTTGAAATGAGTGAGGTTTATTACCCATATACTCATTTAGTGGCAATTATATATATATAACATATAAGTCTTGAATGTCTTCTAAACTGAGGGTTTAATTTTTTCTTTTGGAAAAAACCCTCAGTTTAACATCAACTGTAAGTGTATTTTCTAGAATAAATGCTTTCCCTAGTATTTCATTTTTAATAGGCTTAGTGTTAAACAGAATAATTTGAATTACAGATGTTTTCTATTTATGTCTAATATTCTTGATGCTTATTGAAATGATTTCCTTGCTAAGCCTTAATTTATATCCGCTCATTGACACTTACATTTTTTCCCCATCTTTTTTGCAGTTCCGCCATGGTTTTTAATTCGCCCTTCGAATCTTTATGCCTACGAGAGTATGGATATTGAGTTTGAATGTGCCGTGTCTGGTAAGCCTGTTCCTACAGTGGAGTGGATCAAGAATGGAGAAGTGGTCATCCCTAGTGACTATTTTCAGATAGTGGTAATTATCTGGTTTTTACTTACTAGAATTTATTTGTTGTTGTTGTTACTGAGTTGTGAAATGTATTCTCATATTTGATCCCAATGTTGCCTTCGTAAACATACTGTTCTTCACAAAGAAAGCAAGATTTCTGCTGCTTCCTAATACAAACAAGGCGCGTCGCGCTGAGGTGTGTTGGGTCAAGCACGTTGACGTTGTCTCCCAGTTGTAGTGAGAGCTGAACCTGGTCTTTTTGTGGTGGAGTAACAGTGTCAGGTCGTGCTCTGAGTTGTGATTAATAATACTGGTTTATCAGGTTAATGACTTCCCTTACTCACCGTTGTCCTTGGTGAACCAAAATAATACATCTTCTCTCCAAGGAAACTGCACGCTGATGCAGGAAGTTGAAGAGAGCGAGGGTCATCTGACATAATTACATCTTTTCAAAGAGAATTGTACACCCTACGCAAAGTAACGCCCCCATCCAGGACTTCAACTTCTTTTAGTTTAAATGTTGCTGTTATATGGGCTACGAATTTACGTGGTGTCGATTTAGCTGGTTTCTCCTGGAAGTGGTGTGAGCGGAGCTGGCGGGGAACGCCCCTGAAAAATGCAGCCACGGTGAAGATGTCCGTAGGTCACACGGTCTGGCTTGTTCAGAGATGTGGCTTGCTCCAGCTCATTCTAATTTTTCACCTTGTAACAAATAAAATTGATTTTCACTGTGTTTTTAAATACTTATATTAAAAAAAAAACCAAACAAACCACAAGTAAAGAAGAAACCAACCAAACCCAAAAAGCAAACACTAATCAAGAAGTTGGCTCTAGTGTTACCATTTCATAACACACAAAAATCTAAACAAATTAGCTTTTAAAGTTAATTATGAGGCATTCTTGTGTTCCTGTTAATATTGTTACTTTGTTTATTTTCTAAACCCTTTAAAGCAAGGGAGCATAACTGAAGTATGTCAAAGTATCTCCATTAGTAATGCTCTGTTGGTTAGCCTAAAGTGTGTTTTGTCCAAGAGGGGGTGGGACTGGGTGGGCACTAAGGTCCCTTCCAACCCAAACTGTTCTATGATTCTATAACTCCAATCCTTTTTTATATACGTTATTAATTATTAGGAATCAGCCAGAAGCTGTCCAAGGAAAGGACAGCTCTGTTGCTGTCATGGCACTCTGGTGGAGGTGTTAGGAAAATTATTTCACTTCATAGTTAATGTAAGGTACATTTGAGGCAGAACATAACCCACACTGAAGTTTTTTTTCTTTTCCCAACATAAGTGGATTCTGGTTGTGCTAACAGAAGTTAAAAGTTAAATGTGTTTCAAATGAAGTCAGCATAGAGTGACCTTTTCTTGAGGATCTCCAGGCCTCAAGCCATAAGGCGGGTTTGACCTTCAGAACAGTATTTGTTCAAAGATGCATGGGTTGAAAGTTCTTTTAAATCTTCCCTGCAGCAAAGGGCCAAGACAAAATTCAGAGCACTGCTGGAGTGATGACTGTAATGTTGAGAGATTCCCAATGAAGGGGCTTATGGTTTCAGCCCTCGAAGGACCAGGGCGATGTGAGCTGGAGCTGGGATTATATATACAGTACCAGGTTTCACCAAATAGCTGTTCTGGAAAGGTTTTATAATCCGCATTCACTTTGGATGGTTTTTTCCTAATTAATTCTCTTCACTCCCTTTCTTTCTCTTTTGCTCTCTCTCTAGGGTGGCAGCAACTTGCGGATTCTGGGCTTGGTAAAGTCAGATGAAGGTTTTTATCAGTGTGTAGCTGAAAATGAAGCTGGAAACGCACAGGCCAGTGCACAGCTAGTCATCCCAGAGCCTGGTAAGATGCAAAGGACATACAGAATTGTAGATGTAATTAATGCTATTAACATAAAAATCCCAAATGAGCAGCTACTATTCTTTACTCCCTCTTACTTATCCAGCTGGCTGTCTGTCGTTAAAAGCTTGTCCAGGCTATCAGATAGTTTGAGGCATTTTGTTTGCTGGGGCAATTACAAAAGCTGGCCTTGTCCTAGAAATTACTCTGGAGGCCAACTAAACCATCATGAAAATCCGGTGGCAATTCCTTGCTATCTACTGGGGGGCTAAAAAAGATGATCACAAATGGGTGAGGTGATGGAGTAAAGTGATCCGTGGCAACAGAGGATTTTATCGTACACAGTTCTGCATTAAACTGTGGTGGAATATTTGACTCTGGGAAAGGGAAGAGAAGAGAGTAAGAAACAGAGCAGTCTGGCAGCAGCATAACTAGTGAGGCCAACTGTTGAGATGAGAACATCTCAACATTTTTTTTTTTCATTGCTCTGAAATAAGTAGGTGTGTTTGGTTTTATGGACTGCACTGTACAGCAGCCTAAGTGTTTACTCCTTTGTGGGTTTTTGAGTAACGGAAAGATATCTTCATCTTAAGCTAGATGATATGTAAAACATGGGTAAAACCCTTTCACAGGTTTTGTAAATGATTAATGACCTGCACTGTGCTGCAGGTTACACTTGCTGCTTCTCATGGGTTGGGCCAGTGAGCTGAGAACAAGAGAGCGTACTGAAGCCTTGGTCGTTCTTCGATTTGGACTGGGAAGAGCAGAATCTTGGTAGCCCACAAATACTTAATCGAGAAAGCCCTGCTGTGATCAATTAACCAGCCTCATAGTTCACACCATAGAATTTCTTTAGGGAATCATTGGAAGGTTTTCACACAGCCTTAGTGTGACGTTTTAAAGCTTTGCCAAAGGTCTGGCCTTCTGGAAACAGAGAAGTAAGTATGGCCATGGTCCATGTTCTTGTTAGCTGTAGTCATCTGGCTCTTAAGGTCTGCTGTACGAACAGTGAGCTGAGATCCATCAAAGCTCAGTCTTGTAAGCTCTTGTGTTATAAGCAGGATTATCCGGAGTGATTCCAGGGAGTACAGAGGGAGTTGGCAGGACCACATGGTCAGAGCTGACATCGTCCGGTAGACAGCAGTGAGGAGTAAGTGTCACTGAAAGCCTCAGATCCCCAGTTTGCCAAGTCCCCTCTTTGCAAATATTTAAGGTGAATGAAAATGGGAACAGGTCTGAGTTCTCTTCATCTGTTTTCTGCCTTTGTCCCAAATGAAAGGCTGAGCATGGATTTTGAAAAACTTCGAAGCTCACCTCCCTCTTACTCTTTCTCCCTGGTGATTCAGTATCTCCTTTATAATCCTCTTCCATTTCTTTTCCCTCCACGGCCTGCAAGCAACTCCAGCAGCAACCAGGGAATTGTCGGAGACCTCTCAGACCCTCTCTCCCTCTCCCCCTAGATGCTCATGCTGCAGCCACTTGGCAGCCATGGAACCATGCAGCTCAGTGGGAGAGCTGGGAGGGGGGTGGGCAGAGATGAAATGTAATGTCCATGGAGTCATTATTATTGTCCTCTTCCTGCTGGCGTGACCCTCTGGCCTGGGCTCCTGCAGGGCTAATTGGGTGAATGAGGTTGGTGGTTGGGTCTAAGGATTAAGAGACAGATATTTATTTGGATTCCCACTTTGTACATGTCCTTCACCCCGTGCAGGGCAGGATCTTGGCAGATGAGTGTTTCTTTGTGCAGTCACAAGAGGTGATGATGAGGTCCCCTTGGGGACGAATGTGAGAATGAGAAGGCACATAGAAATGAGATTTCACTAGCAGGAAAAATGTCTGTGTGATATTGAGGAGGGCTGGCTGGGACCAGAGGGACTTCATCCTACTCAAAACCAACCTGCTCCACTTCAGATCCCACCGTGGGGAGATGCGCAGGTGTTTTGATTTTGGTTTTGGTTTTCTTTCTGCTTTCTCTTAAGCTGAATCTCACGTTCAGTTCCTGCACATGGATTGTCTTCACACATACGAATACCTGAAGGAAACAGGCCATCTCCTACTGTAGTGGGGTTTAATCCGGTGTAGGATCAATTACAGGGGAAACTTGATAACTCATTGCTGCTCCCAGTTCGTCACTGCAAGTGAATTGCTGTCAGTAAATTTTATGCTCTGTGTTGGTGTTTATTATGTTTGGCATTGAATAAAATTAAAATAGAAGTAAATGGAAAGAAAATCCTGAAGGGCTACGGGACACTATTGTAAACTCTCTCCATTTCCCTTTTTAAGTGATGGATTACTTTTTTCTGGCTATTTAATCAGATCTTCAAACAATGCCACTCCAATTCCTCCGAGATGGAGGGAGGGCCAGCATGCACAGATGGCGGAGAAGCCAGCTCTAAATACAAATGAAGCGATGAGGCTGACTATGGTGGGAGGAATGTAGCCCCCTCTTCTTTGATTTTATTGGGCCATGCTCAGCACAGGTTTGGTGCTTTGCCTGGGCTCTGTGTGGCACCATGGAGTACCTGGGATCTGGCTTGTGGGGCTCGGGCAGGAGCTTCCCCCCTGCCCGGGGACAGCGATGACCCAGCAGAGCCCATGCTTGTTGTTGGCATGTTTTTATGAGAGCCCAGTGAAGTTTCAATTTACTCATTAATTGCTATCAGCCCTTTCTGGAGCCGTTAATGTGGAAGGACTGTAAATGGAGACATGTGGAAGGCTAATCTGAGCTTCCTTTTTCTGAAAGCCAGGGTGAAATAAACTCATTATTGAACTGATAGTTATTTTACCCTAACAGTGATTTTACCCCAAACCTACATCAGGGTAAAATAGTAGCTTTTTTTTCTTCTTTTTTAATTTTTTGGTGATTCATAACGCAGTTTTTGCTTTTATTTAGTGCAAATGATTTGGACCATCCAGTGGGCTAAATATGCTGTTTATGTTCCGTTTGGGGATTTTGGAAGTTGTACTCAGGTAGAAAGGTATGATCAGTCTGATTGCTCCTGGTTCCGTTGTTACGCAGACGTGTAGATTAACATCCACTGCTGAGCACCTTTAACTGTAGGACCCGAAGTAGCAGCAGCACATAAGTTGGCACTAAAGCAAGTATAAATGAGCTCAGATTGAGACCAAATAGACCCCTTGTAAAAGCTGTGATTCTAAATTGGAATTAGAGAACACTGAAATGAGAAGTGAAAGCCAAACGGGCTGTGAGCTCATGTAGATAATAGCTTCCACTTTTAGTATTCCAGATGTGGCTATAGGATGCTCAGAACTATTTCAAAATGTGTTGCTTAGACTATAAAAAGCCAAAGGGCTCCCTGAGAAATATAAAATTTCTGTCCTTTGTAGCTGAGATTATGACTGGAAAGGCATTGTACTTAACAGTGCATTATAGACTAGAGTAAAATAAGTGATGGTAGATAGTCTGCAACACACGCATTAGTCAATAAATCGAAGTGCATTTGTGGATTCCAGCACACTTGGGGGAAAGGCGCTTAGGATTGTTTATTCTCCTTTTTCTTTTCTTTCCCATTAACAACCTTAATGTTACCCTCTTACGAAGAGATTGCCTACCAGTTTATAACATGAGAGAAAAAAAAATCCAACTTAAAATGCTTCTTATTTTGTTAAAAAAATCCAAAACAATAAATGAACCAGATTTAAGGATTTCAGATCTCTCATCATCTCCAACTCACACGTTCTGGGTTCCTCAGGCCTCTCTGCTGCTTGGATTCCTCTATTTCTGCTCCTTAACTCTGCTAGAAGTCGATTACCCCTATGGACCTTATATGTTCTGTGGGAACGTGCAATCATGATAAACAGGTACCAGGAATAAAGCCTACAATATGTACTCCGGGTTACATGTACTGGAAAACAAATTCTCAGCAAGAAAAAACAGATGAAAGAGATCTCAGTTGACTGTCTTATTTTTATAACTGCATAAACCCTGTTATTTGCACACCCAGAAAATGAATAGAGACCAGCGTGCTGCTGAGTGATGGACATGTATGACTTCAGATGAGGAGAATGTCCCAGAGGAAAATCTTCCTGCAAAGAACTCGCAGGCAGTTATTTGCTTTCTGCCGGTGGCTTCTCACGGATCCATCCTTCAGATATTCACAGGGTGTGTGGAGGGACTGCTTTATTTTCGCAGGTGAAAGATCAGATAAAGACAGCCCTTAAATAATCAGCTTGTGTATATGATAGGATAATTACTAACTATATTCCTTCAATAAATTTCTTGCTAGACAAATCTTCAGCTCATGAAGGTACACTCTCACAAAGACCAGGAAAAGTGCTGTAAATCAGTCTTCACTCCTGTGTTATATGCAATAGTTAATTTGGCAAAAAGAGCAAGAGAGAAATCGATCTCTTACACGGCGTCACCAACAGTACCGGGGCCCTTGCGCTGCTGTGCAGGAGGGGACAGAGTGCCAGGGTTGTTTGAAGGAGGGATTGCACGTCCGTCCACAGGTGATCTCCACATGTTTGAGGATGTTGAAAGCTGGAAGTTGCAGGGTGGAAGGGAAAGGTACCAGGAGCTGAAGTTCGTGGGTGGCCTGGCCTATGATGGCTGGTCCCTGTCGAGTGGGTGTTTTAACTCCGAGCTCTGCTACCCAGGCTCCACTCTCTGTGCCATTCACTTCGTCATTTTGGTCATGTACTTTTTCTTTCTTTTTAATTCCTCTGCTTAGAAGTTGTGCAGCTCCTTCTCATGTCAGGTTTCCAGCCTAGCAGCAAATAGATTTAACATTTCTGCATGCACAAGATCTTTACAAAGATCTTCTGCATTTCTGTGTAATAAGACTTTGATTGGGAAACCTGTGATTTGCTTTTCCTTGCTAAAGAAACCGTGGTTGACTCAATTTTCAAAAACCTTTCTCTCTCTGAATTCCTGTTTCAGAAACATTCTGTGAGGCACCATTCCCCACGCCTTTATTGTCACAAGCATTATTTGTGATTACTGATTATATTACTTATTATTTACAATTATCCTATCGGTTATTTGTAATTATTTCCCCAATAAAAGAATAACAACCATAAAATAAAACCCATTTCTCTACTAAGAAAGTGGGATAATACTGGTGTTAAAACACCAGTTTTTTTGTCCTTGGAAGTCTGTTGGAAAGCCAAACCATGTGCATTAATCTAGCTATGCTTAGCCTTAAAATTAATCTGAAATAAACCCCATGGTAA
>NW_010235757.1:0-445 GCF_000690775.1 Eurypyga helias
CAGGCAGAGTGGGACAGCAGGCAGCACCGGGCAGGGCCTGCCGCCCCTGCTCCTCAGCCCAGCGGCACAGCCTTCTCGTGCGTGAGCCGGCCTCACCTTGCTAGGGAAAATGTCTATCTTGACGAGCAGGGAAGCCAGCTCCAGGCTCTCGCTGTAGTTGTTCTTCAGGGGTACAGCTCGGAAACCTACGGCAGAGACAGGCCGACGTCACTCGTGGCACAGGTGATGTGTCAGTCCCCTGGCACAAAACTCAAGAGGGTCTTCTTCACACACACACCCTCCCTGGCTCCCCCCAGATGACAGTTAGCCCCAAGGACTGTTAGCAAATGGCTTCTTCTCCTTCCTCAACATCAGAAGGATATTGACCACCTGGAGCGAGTCCAGAGGAGGCCACGAAGATGATCAGAGGGCTGGAGCACCTCTCCTATGACGAAAGGCTGCGAGA
>NW_010235757.1:1284-18876 GCF_000690775.1 Eurypyga helias
CCTGTCTTAGGGAAAGGTGCCCCTGCCCATGGCAGGGGGTTGGAACTAGATGATCTTTAAGGTCCCTTCCAACCCAAACCATTCTATGACTCTACGATTCTATGATTCTTCCTCCTTTTACCTGCCTGGGGACAGGAGGGACCGAGCCAGCGTGGGAACTGACAGCACCCTCAGCATCTCCCTCGCTAACGATGCAATTACGATGCAATTCGCAATTAGTGAACTAGTGAGGAGCACTGTAACCCCCACTCCCCACTCCCCCGCGCGCTCTACCTGTCTTCAAGCCTTTCACCAGGAAGGTGTGATTCTTCCTCCTTTTACCTGCCTGGGGACAGGAGGGACCGAGCCAGCGTGGGAACTGACAGCACCCTCAGCATCTCCCTCGCTAACGATGCAATTACGATGCAATTCGCAATTAGTGAACTAGTGAGGAGCACTGTAACCCCCACTCCCCACTCCCCCGCGCGCTCTACCTGTCTTCAAGCCTTTCACCAGGAAGGTGGCCTGAGCCAGGAAGTTCTCGTCGCTGAACATGTCCTCCTCATACACCACGAAGCGGAGGAAGGCAAAGTCAGGGTTGCTGACCTGAAAGTGGAACTGCTTCGGGGTCCAGAGAGGGTTCAGGCCGTTGTCCGCTAGTGACAAAACACCACCGTCACTGGGTAGCCCCCCCACACCCCAAGTCCCCCCATGGCTGATGCTGAGCTCACGGGCAGCCCCCAGCCAGGGGCTGGGCTTAGCTGCAATGCCCACAGCTCACACCACGGTCAGGAGTGGCGGTGCATCCCTCCCCCTTCCCTTCCCAAACCCACTCACCCACCATCTCGGTTTTCTGCTTGGCATTGTCATACTCGGCCCCGGACACCTCCACCTCCACGAAAGGACAAACGATTCCCCTTCCATTTTTGGGAAGGTGCCGGGCCCCCAGGACCTAAGCCGAGAGCAGGAGAGACTTGGTAAGGGACAGGAGCAAAGGAAAAAGCCATGTTTGCCTACCAAGACATTTTCTTTCCAAACACATCACCCTGGCTCTGCCCATTGGAGAGAGAAGAGACACTGACAGCCAACTCGGAGAAAAAACAGCTCCCACCCCTGGACGCTGCTATGGTGTTACCGATCACCCATTTGACTTGCAAGTCATAAAAAAAGGCCGATGCACTGCCCCAGGTTCCTGCCTGAGCCCGCACAGCCAGGCCTGGGACCACAGCATCCCTCTTCCAGCCTGCCAAGCCAGAGCTGGCTGCCAAGCCGAGCTGCCTTCCCCTGCCTGGAGAGCTGTGCTGGCCATCCCCTTCTCTGCCAAAACTTCTCGGCCTTCCTGACTTGGCTTGAGGACCAAAAGGAGCTGCTCTCTGCCACTGCTCTGCCTCCTGTTCATGGCACAGTCTGTGCTCAACTCAAACGACAACCTGCTTCCTTGCAGGAGAAAGAAATCCCAGCTCCCTCTTGCCAGCAGCCATATGTCACTCCAGCGTGCTGTCGGCACGCTGCTGTTGCAGGGGAAGGACGTGCTGCCAACGCTGGATCATGTGCTTTGAGTCATGCTGGGCTCGAGACGGCTTCTCCACCCGTGAAAGCTGGCTTTGGTGGGGACATCGGGCAGTTTCGCCAGAGGACAAAAAGCTGAGCCCATCTCTTAAAGGAGACGGTGACAGACGACGGCACAGTGACTTGATACCTGCTGGTTGCAGCTGCATCCCAGGATGCAGGAAGAGTTTGGAAAATAGACAGGGATTTTTAGGGAGACAGCAGGTATGGGGCTGATGGTGCAGATGGGACACGATGGGGTGTCCTCCCTGAGCAGGGCAGTGGCTCTCGGAGGTGGCAGCACTCCAAAACAGAGGTGGCCTCATCGGAACTGCCGTTTGTGCACACTGACAGGATCTCCGCTGCCTCCTCCCCAGATCTGCTTGGGAAACAGCGTGACTTGCAGAGGACACCGCCCACGCACAGATAAATGGTCAGCTCGGCTCCGAGACCACTAGGGATGCCTGTCCAGGCTAGCGGGACAGCCACCGGTCCAAACACAAGAGCCACAGCCGTGGCCTTCCCATCGCTCCAGGAGCTTTGTCTGGCGAGCTGTCCCACACCCCTGCAGAGCTTCTGCCGTGGCAACCAGGGAAACAGCCCAGCCCCAGTTCTGCCACCTGGGCAGATTCAGCGAGCATCTGCAGTCCATCCTCCAGTAGCCCCCACCAGCAGCCCCCCACCCTCTTATCATCCCCAGCAGTGATGGGCTAAGTGGTCTGCTCCGACCTCGAGCATCTTCCCAGGAGGGAAGGGGACAGCGCGAGGCCAGTAACGTTGACCTGAGAGCAACTCAGTGACAAGGACGGGACCAGGCACACTGCTACCCCGCTGGGAGCCATCCCGCCCTCCAGCAGCCCCGGCCAAGCTCGGGGACAGGGATGCCACCTCTGCAGCTCGTGGATGCCACCTGCCGGCACAGGGTCCTGGGCGGGAGGGGTCCCAGGGGAGCATCCAGGGATGCTCCTGCTACTCCTCTCCAGGCTCCCAGGGAGGTCGGTGGCGGTTCCCTCAGCAGCACCCAAGGATCCCCCCCTTCAGCGAGGGCTCTCCAAGCCTGCTCTACAGGACAGCTCTTCAGCAAGGGCTGAGGGGTTTGGTGAGGCCAGGAACCCAGAAAAAACATTATATCACCCCAATCCCGGAATAACCACCTGGATCTGACCCCACGCTGGGATGAGGTACTGACCTCAATGGAGATGGAGAGCGGCTCAACCCCCCGCAGCGTGCTCTTGTCGAAGGGGTCGAAGATGTCATCCCGCATGTTGGCTGGCTGCAAGACGTAGCCACACTGGCCGCTGGACATGAACAAGGCCTGGTTCATCTGCATGGGCTTGTCTGGAGAGCACAGGCAGGAGATGGAGGGAGGAGACCCTGAGCCCCTTCCGCAGGCCAGACCACCCAGGTTATTGGTGCCTCGTGAGAAGCCCTTTTGCAAAAGGACCTGGCCCATCCCCTGGCAATGCCTCCTGCACCACGGCCTCGCTGCAGCCTGTGCACATGCTGGGACCATGGGGTGACTCTCTCATGCACGATCCGCCCAACTACCCAGTGCTCCATGGGTCACCCCCTTCTCTTCCTCCCTCTCCTTCCAGCTTTCCTTGTGCTGGCTCTAGCGTTTGCCAAACCACCCTGTGAGATGCTTGAATTCACAAAAGAAATGAAAAAGCCAGCAGGAAAATAGAGGCAGGTAGTGTTCTGGTGGGTTGTTGAGCTGAACAGACTCACAGCAGGGTTTGGCAGGGAAAGGGGAAGGCTGGACTGCACGGCAGGAGCAGGAGCGGGAGCTGAGGACAGGTGAGCAGAGCAGCAAGCTTGACTCAGACCCTGCAACCAGCCGGTGTCCCAGGGCTGGGGCTGTACCATCCCCTCTGGTACATCCCCTGCCCACCCCGCCTGCTGCCAGGGCCCTTGGAGGAACTCCCTGCTGCTTCCTCTGCATCTTGCTCTCATGGCACCACAACCTCCTTGCTCAATCCAGCCCTCGGAGCACATCCCCCCGCAGCAACCCCGTGCCTGGACATGAACACCAGGTCTTGCTCCCTGCACTGAGACTGGGAGCCCTCCTAGAGCCCTGTTTGCCAGGATGGGGCTAGCAGGGCTGGGCAGGTGGGTGGGGGGAGGCGCAGAGCACCCCGGGAGCCTGCCCACCCTCCCTGCCTGCTGCCCTCACCTGGGGTCTGGAAGTTGAGTGCTACCAGCTGGCTGCCACAGATCCACATGGGCAGGGGGTCGTAGTTGGAGGAGTCGAGACGCTGGCCCTTGGGGTAGATGCGGGAGAGCTGCAGGCGGTTGTACTGCAGGAACTTCTTGCCTTTGATCTTGTTGACGTACTTTTCCGCCTTGGTCTCGGGGAAGGAGGACATATCTCGGTAACAGGCCCGCTCTGTGCCGATCTCTGGGAGGAGAAGCACAGCGTAAGCCAGGAGCACATTCCCTTTCCAGACACTGCAACCACGCCAGGCCCCTTGCTACCCCCATCCTCTCCTCCCGTGGCTCAGCCACCGGCAGGTTGTGCAGAGCCGGCTCTGCCTGGGCGGGCAGTTGCCGGGTGTCCATGGCTAGCGGGACAGCCACCGGTCCAAACACAAGAGCTACAGCCGTGGCCTTCCCATCGCTCCAGGAGCTTTGTCTGGCGAGCTGTCCCACACCCCTGCAAAGCTTCTGCCGTGCGGCTTTGGGAGCGGACACGGGAACGGTCCAGCCCCAGTTCTGCCACCTGGGCAGAAAGCATCAAAACCAATCTCAGTGATCCGGCACGATGCTCCCCAGCCCCACTCCCTCAGCAGCTGCTCGGGATGGTGACAGATCCCGGCAAAAGCAGGCTGGGGAAGAGAACTTCCACCCTCGGGAGAAGCACATTTCCAGAGCTCCAATGTAGCTGGTTCCAACTTGCTGTCGACACCCGCCCTCCGCCGACACCTAGCTAACGCGGCACCTCGGGCGCACCATGGGGTCTGTGACCCCACGGTGATCGCCAGTGGCAGGCATGCTCTCTCTCTTCATCGAAGGGCACAGGTCGGCAATAGACCACCAGCTCCGAAAGCTCCAGGGCAATCTTCTTCCTCCTCTCCATCATCTTCCCTTCGGAGAGCTGCCAAGAGAGGGAGAGAGGTGTCGGAGCCAGGTGGGAGCAGTGCTGCTGGATAACCCAGCTCACCAACTGCGGCACTGGCCTGGGGTGGCCACTCCTGCCCAAGGCTGTGGGAACCACGAGCAGGTCTGCTGGGTCTGCGTGAGGGGGACACCATGGGAAGGGCTCTTGGTGGGTTCTACCTCCTGTCTCGAGCTGGACTGGCACCGGTACCGGAGCAGGGAAGCTGTGACCTTGTAGCTGACCCCTGCCACCCCCCCAAGATGGGGACCCCTCACCACCTGAGGCTGCAAAACCCCCCTTGATGGATCCATTTTCCCAGGCACCCAACATGCCCCCCGCCTCTTGCTATATTGTCAGAGATTGCTCTGGCTTTATCTTCTTTGTAACTGCTCTGCCAGTCATCGCAGGCTTCCATCTCATCCCCTCGCCAGCCTCCACCTAATCCTCGGCTCCTGGAAAATCCAGGACTTGACAAGGAGCTGTCTCCCCTGCCAAGGGCTCTCCAGACTCACCCGTGCATCAGCCGTCTGGGCTGCCTCCCGGATCTTCTTCACCCAGTCCAGCAAGTCCTCGTGCGTGTCGGCTGCCACATCAAGGGACAAGCGTGACACCGAGGACATGCTGATGGAGAAGACGAAGAGGCGGTTGTTCTTCCCCTCGGGACGGATGGCTGTGTGGGGAGAGGGAGCAGTGCTGAGCCAGGCCCTTCTCACCACAGAGGGAGGAAGGGAGAGGACAGACACTGAGGGACTCTCATGGCTGCGCCGGGACTCCAGCTAAGAGGAGAAGCTCCCGTGCCTGGTCATTAGCAGCAACAGATGGAGCTGAGGATGCAGAGTGTATCCTGAAGGGTCTGAGAAACCTCATAAGGGCCTCTGTAATGCCGTCTTCCTCCCTTTCCTGCATCTTCACTCCGTGCCCTCAAGTGCCGAAGTGGGAACACCCACCTGGGCACAACATCCTCTGGGAGCTGAGGGGGGCAGCTGAGGGCTGCAGACCAGGCCCAGCTTGGCCAGCGCCCAGGAGCCCCAGCGCCTATGGCAGCCTGGCAGGGAGGCTGGGCCACACGTGTGCGAGAGAGGCCAAATCCTCACAGACAAGAAGGAGCCTACAAAATCAGTCTGAGCTGCCCTGCCCGTGGGGCGGCTGCCCCCTGAGAGCAGGTTCCAGGCATGCTGGAGCGGCTCGTCGGCACGGCTCGGGGAATCCTCGGCTGTACTCAGGCTGCAGGGACACGCCTGAGCCCCAAACCCCCAGGCACTCTCCATGCGGGAGCAGCAGCCGAGCATGTCACCGCATGGCAAGCGCACACCGCGGACACGCATCCGCTCGCTGCAGGCACAGGGGTGCCCAGAGACAGAGACCCCAGCCCCTCAGCCCGGAAGACCTGCACGCGGCTGTAACACCCCCATCCCCCAGCCCTCCCTGGCACTCACCAATCTGGCAGGAGGGCACGTCCAGGACTCCTCCGAGCAGGTCTCCCAGGGGGCTGTTCTCATCCAGCTGCTGCTGGTAAGGAAGCACAGGCAGGATGGCCCTTGGCACGGCACCGGGCAGCGCGGGCAGCGCCGGGGGCCGCACACGCTCCCTCCTCCCCACCACCCCTCCTTGCTCCGCTCAGGCACGAGCTCACCTCCCGCTCTGGCTCCAGGCTGCTGGGACCAGTAATTTCCTCTACGTAGTTGGAAGGGAACCACAGCTGCTTCTTGCCGCCATAATCTCCTCTCCACCTGGAAGAGAGGGAAGGGGCAGCATCAGCACCCATCACGGGATCCCAGAGCACTCTGACTGGGGGTGACGGTGACAGGCAGTGCCTCCATCATCTGCTTTTAGGGCTGGTGAGGCTCTGGGGCTGTGCAGCTTGTGGGTAATCCCCAAATGGACACACCCCTAGAGGGGACACCCCTTTGTATGGATGGTGACACCAAGGTTTGACTGTGTCCCCCAGGGAAAAAGGAGGCTCAGGACCAACTCACCAGCCTCCTTCCTGTTTCTCCACGTTCTGGATGATGGCATTTTTGGTGAAGGTGAGCTCGTCCTCCCGCTGTGCCTTGTAGTCGAACAGGGCTTTGACTGCACACTGCAATGAGGAGGGGTCCCGTGAGGCCAGGCAGGGGGTGGCCACACGGACAAGTAGACCACGGGATGAGAGGTGCCCTCCCACTGCAGACATGTTTGCTGGGGGGGCTGTGAGGCCCCTCACGTGCAGGCAGCATCCACCCCTGCTGCCAGGGTTTGCCACCCTGTCAGAACAAACTGAGGCCCCCATTTCTGCCAAGCTAGAGGTGACAAGTCTGGTACAGCCCCACACAGGCACTTTCCTTTGGGCTGGAGCCACTGATGGGTTTAATCTGGAGAGCTCAGAACAAGAGGCAGCCCAGCCGGGGAACATGCAGGCTCAGCATCTTCCTGCACAGCCCAGAAATGAGTGTGCCAAATAATACAGCTCTTGGAAAAGTGAGACACTGGCTAAACCCTCAGGCCCCGCGGGTTGTTCCATGCCAAGCAGTAAGCGTACCTTGAAGGTGGGCATGGGGTTGGCTTCCACGTAGAACCCAGGGTGGCGTCCCTCGTAAAGGGCTCCGTAGTCCGGCTCCTGTCGAGGCAAAGGGCCAGTGGTGACCACTGTGGCTCTGGAGAACAGATCCTCTGCTTTGGGGGAGGTTGGGAGAACACCCCAGGGAAGGCACAAGACCAAAGATGATGCTGCACGCATCAATCAGATGCCCAAGCCCACGCTCCCTGCTGACCTGGGTCAGAGGGACAGCAATAAATTTCACTCAAGCCAGTTTCCAACGGGCCATGAAGCCCCAAGAGGGCTGGGAAGCATGGAGATGGCTCACACAACACCACTTCAAGGCACCAGCTCACAACGGACCTGTCCACCATTGGCTCTCCCGACACCCAGCCGCACTCACCGCTGTCCCTATCTTCTCCAGTGTCTCCTCATTGATGGGGTACCTCAGCTTCATCTTGCGGTACAACGGGTGCTTCTCATAGTAGCTGATCAAGTCCACGAGGCTCTCGAACTCGGAGTTGCCAAGCAGCACGGTCTGGCCCTCCTGCTGCACTCGGCAGTGTTTGATCTTTCCTTCCGCCCTGGCAGGAGGAAAGACAGAGAGAAGCCGCTTGGCACCCAGCAAGAAAGGGTCTCTGCCAAAATAGACACTCAAACAAAAGGTGCCCCCAGGCTGGCTGCTCAGCACAGCCACCTCCCATCAGGGGACAGGAGGAAGAGCAGGGTCCAAAAGGCTCTCAAGGGGCTGTAAGGTTCATCCAGGAGCAAGAAGAGCTCTGGGAGGGCTCATGTCGGGCTCACGGCCCCTCTTTCACACACTGCAGCATCCCAGCCCACCTCCCGTCCCGGGGACGCACCGGAAGGAGATGGCGTAGGAGCTGGGCTCACTCCTCTTGCGCACCAGGAAGGCTCCGTCGCGCGGCACCCTCATCAGCATGTGCTCGGCTTGGGCCCGGGTGAGGTTGGCGTGGTACCACCTTTCAGGAAAGACAGGTCACTGAGGATGGGTCTCTGGACAGCCAGCTCATCCCACACCTCTGCCATGCCGCCCGGCTTCCCCCAGCAGGGAAGGAATGACTGCGGAGGGACCTGGGCAGGTTTCCCATGGACACAGACACGACCCACCCTCCCCAAAAACGCACTCTTTGCTCTCATGGGCATTGGTCTGTGGCACTGGCTCCGTCAGCCTCATCTCAAACTCGTTGCACCTCAGCGGCACCTCCTGGTAGTGGGTGATGAGGTCGTAGAGGCTGTCGAACACCAGGTTGTCCGTCAGGAAGAACTTGGGGCTGCCGGCATCCTGCCGTGAGTGGATCCGGCAGTGCTGCACCTTCCCGTTGCGCCTGTGGGAGAGGGAGGAGGTAAACCAGGGTTGTCTGTGGAGATTTTGCATCTGCCTCAGGCACAGCTCCAGCCTGGACACTGCACTCCTGCCCCACAGGAGACCCATCTCACAAGGGTCCCAAGGGGCTTGACCCTCTACACTAGGACAGCGAGTTGACATGATGCTGGGGATCAGAAAAAGGGGAGAAACCAGCTCACGGACCACTGGGGAATGGGACCCCAGCACTGAAGAGGATGTCAAGATGATGACCACCCCAGGAGCGACACCGAGCAGCGGGCTGGCGCCTGTGACCCTCACCAGAAGGAGAGGGTGTAGTCTCCCACGAAGGTCTCGCTCTCCCTGACGAGGAAGGAGCCATCGGGAGCGCCCGTCTCGATGCAGTACTCCGTCAGCAGCCGCTCCGCAATGTGCCGCCCGTCGCGTCCCGCTCCCAGCTTCCCGTGAAACCACTTCTCTGTGGAGTGAAGCTCGGTGCTGTTGCTCACCTGGCAGGGGGAAAACCCACCGTCTTGGGTTATGGAGGGCAGGCTCGTGGTGCCAGAGTCTGCTCCGCTCAGGGGTCTTCCAACTGGGAGCAGGGAGTTTCTGAAGCAGCTCCCACCCTTCCCACCACAGCATCTCCCCTGAAGTCAGCCGGCAGTGGAGATGCCCAGCCCCTTGGGCTGTCAAGTCTTTTCTCCAGGGGCACAACTTGCCGTCACGCAAGGGAGCCCTCACCTCCTTTTGCTCTTCTTCATCCTCGTTTCCTTGGTCACTGGTTGTCTCCCCAGAGTAATAGATCTTGCTGCTGGTCAGGACGAAGTAATGTGGGTTCCACTCCTACAAGAAAACAAACTCTGGGCAAAGAGGAAGCACCAAGGCAGCCCACCACCCATCCGTGGGGTCACCTCCTGAAGTCCCTGGTGTCCCTGCCCATGGCAGGGGGGTTGGAACTAGATGATCTTTAAGGTCCCTTCCAACCCAAACCATTCTGTGATTCTGTGATCAGCACAAGCGGTGAGGGGTGATCGCGCTTGTGAAGGAGAACCACCAGCAACACTGATTTCAGAGGACTCACAGGAGCTTCCAAGACACCCCCCAGACCCAACACATGGATTTACCAGTAGCAAAAGAGCAGCATGTGATGGGCCTTACATTCAAAAGTGGCTACCGAGCACACTGCAAACATCCCGGCACATATTAAAAGGAGAAGACCACGTGAAGACCAAACCAACGCAAAAAGAAAACACTCTGTCTGGATCCAGCACAGGGGCTATCAGAGATGAGGATATCAGAGATGGTCATGTAGCTTGACCATTGCACTTTCCTATTTTCCAAAAACTACTTCTGTCCACACGCGACTTTGCCTCAGCAAAGCGAAGCAGCTGAAGTGGATGGTGTATAAGTAATGCACACAGTAAAACGAATGCTCATTTAGGTGTGTTAAGTGTGCAGGCACTTGGCAGGAGGCAGGCAGGTCTGCAAATGCAAGCCATCACCAGAACTTCCCGCAGACACCGCTAACAGGCTGTACGGACTGCACCAGAGCAGCTGCAGAGCATCAGCCCAGAGCTCCCTCTAGCTCAGCACTGGCCTCTAACCAGGGCCAACAGCAGATGCCTAGGGAAGAGCACAGGAAACAGCCAGCATAAAAACTCCCCCAGCCTTCAGAGACTCCTGAGAAACAGGAGGGACCAGCAGCCTCTTAGATCATTGGCACCACAGCCCGCCCTTCCCACCCCACGCAGTGCCTTACGGAGTTCCCGAGTCCTTTATGGAGCCCGCAGAGTGGGGCCGGGGTGACGGTGGCAGAGACACGTACGTGATTGATGGGGTCTTCCAGGTAGAGGATCCCGTTCTTGATGGAGTTGCTGATGTCATTCTCCGAATACATTACGGACGTGGGTAGCTCCTCGTACGCACTGCCCTCTGCCAGCTTCTTGTGCTGTGGGATGGACGAGAGAGTGGGTCAGGCACCTTGAGGGGAGCAGGCACCCAAAAACCAGCATGAATTTCCTGGTGAACAACCCTAAAACTCCAGGTCTGTTGCAGTGGTTCCTGCAGACTAAAAGGACCACGGTCAGACCTATGCCGCAGGGATCATCGAGTGTCACTGAAGTCCCACCCTTTCTTCCCAGAAGCAATTCCTTCAGCAGAAATGCCAACATCCCCCAAGCTCTCAAGAAAAGTAGCACCCAGCTGCTGAGCTCATTTCCCAGCAGCTGCCCTGAAGCAAGAGAGCTCTCGGTTGTTTTTAGCATCAGGTCTCCCTTCACTGCCCACAAACCCCTTGGAGTGGTAAGCAGCTGCCCTTGGTCCCTCACCCCACCTGCCCCCATCCTCCCTGCTTCGGAGCCTTGCTGGGGAAGGGAGTTCACCTTGATGAGAATCTTCCTCTTGAGCTGGTTTGGAGAGGGAAGGCCGTCAGCAGAGATATCTACCGGTTTGGTCAAGAGCATGTCCCCAAAGACCTTCTTGAAATTCTGAGCCATGTTCCTCTGCTGCGCAATGCTGCAGTGGTCCTCGATGGACAGAATGACAGGGAAACTGGGAGAGGGAAAAGAGCCATCGGAACCAGCACGGTGTCCGGATGGAACCAATGCCTTCTGAACTCTGTTTCAAAACCTGGCCCCTGTGCCCTCAAAGTGCAGTTTGCATCAACAGCGATCTGCGCCGTCTTGAGTATTCCACACGACCACCCTCCAGCAAGGCGTCCCCACCGCTGTGGGCAATGCATAGAGCAGAGGACAGCTGGAAAACTATGGGGATTTAGCCAAAGTCTTCCTTCCCACAAGTATTTTTCTGGGAGAAATCTCCCTTTGGCTGGGGGACACGACGACACACTTTCTTGCCACCAAATCCCAGGTAACATGGCCTTGTGCCCAGATGTGGGCTACACGTTGCTACACCTTGCTCTACCCTCTCTTTGCCTTCCTGGCAGCTCTGCTGGCTGAAGTCCAGGTCCCTGCTGTACTCACTCGGAGGTGACAAAGGCATGCTCCTTGATAGTCACCAAGACATCCGAGAACTTGATCTTGGTGGTTAAGGTGTGCCCATGGTAGATGACCGGCATGCCATCCGGACCGTCCCAGCAATCCACTGAAAGAGACACACGGGGGACACTTAGCCCAAAGGCTGGAATACAGGCAGGACACAGACGTGAGATGGATGGGGGGAACCTGGGAACGCTGCTGGGAATGGTAACGGATGGTAATAAAGGAGCGAGGTATAAGTCAAGATCTTTTTGGGGGACCAAAAGCTCAGGCACGTAGCACCCAGTCCCGCAAAGCAAACGACCTCAGCCCTTTCAGCATGTGACAGTGACAATGCTGCCACTGGCACATCAACCTTCTGTACCCCCCGCCCGCCGCAAGCCACCGTGATGACGGAGACAGAAGCGTTGGCTCCGGGTACTCACGTTCGATACAGCGGCATCCCATGCGCAAGCAGCGGGCGTACGCCTCCAGCGAGGACTCGCTCGAGAACTGATCCCCCGTCAGGTACCTTTCACGTGAGAGAAGACATCAGCAAAGCAACACGCTCTGGGACATCACGGACCTGCCTCTGCGATGCAAGGATGCTCCTCCACACCTGCCATCTTCTCCCGGCGAGGGGTTCAACCTGTCCCTGCTGCGCGGGGCGCAGGCACTGCCCTGAGCTCCGGCCTTCCTGATGGCTCTTGAGACACGCCTCAAAGAGTGATGGTGCCACAAAGGTCCCCCGTAGCAGGCAGAAGCAGCCCGAGAGCAGGGGCAGACCAGCTCTTACCAGCAGGCAGGAGCTCGTTGCCTGCCCTCCAGGCTGCTCAGCTGGCTTAGGCTCTTGGTCCCTTAAATTTGGGCTAAGGGGCTGCCACTGCGTCCCATGAATGGGGAGCATGGACAGACCCTGCCTGCAAAGAAAGCAGTTCCTGCAAGATTCTTCTAGCAGCAGAGAAGGAAAATTCCAGCCTGCCAGGTTTTTTCCCATCAGCACTCCGAGGCCCTGGAAGATGACATTGCTAATGGTAAGAAATCGCCTGGGACCGACAGCACAGTCTGTGCAGGCGTGTGCTGCTGAGAACGTCTGCGCAAAACATGGATGGTTAACCGATGGAGGGAGGACTGGGGCACCAAGAGGAATGTCTCTGAGGTACTGACCCCAGTTTGGAAAAGTCTACTTGACCCATCACTGGTATCGGGCAAAATCAGGAGAATCCCACCCTGGCTCAGGAAAGAGGCCGCTGGGAGCGGACGGATGGAGACAGCCACCCCCTAGCCCTTACGTGTTGTGTGAGGAGGAGATCCAGTAATGGGAGAGGGGGTTGTTCATGTTCTCCAAACACACCATGTCCAGTTGCGAGTTCCAGATGCTGTTCTCTTTGGAAAACAGGAAGGTGAGAAACTGCTCAGGAAGAAACAGAAGTGTGTTAATGATGCGGAGGAGCCGGGTGCTGTGGTTCAGCTTCACACACATCTCGCCCTCCGTGTCAGCAGCTACTGAGCTGTTTTCTAAGCTCAGCACAGACTGAGCAGAGGCCACCACGACAGCACACAAGCTACCTGACCCAGCGTGCTCGAGTAACCACAGCTCGGGCATTGCCACCTGCCCTGAGCTCTGCCAGGGACCTGCGTACAAGTCCTTTGACCCAGCTGGAGACAAACGAGTTGCTCTGCATTTCATCTTGCAGCTCACATGGGAGGCAACAGCTCACTAAGGCACCATGGGTCAAGGGACCTTTGCGTGGGAGTCGGTCCACAATGACAGTGACATGGTCATCTCCGGTTGTTTTTATTGTTTTCAGCTCCTCTTGCTTTGAAAAGATCCTTACATGCCCCGAAGAGGCATTAAGCCAAATGCAGCCCTTTTCCTTCCCCATATGAACTGCCTGATGAGCACTCCCAGCTGCACACATTCAGCACACGAAGAGAGCCCAGAAGTCATTCTCGTTGCCAAGCAGCTCTTGTGCAACACGGGGACCTACCACGTTCATCTCAGGATCACAGGAGCTGCGATCCTTTCAGCACTGCCACCCCACAGCGAAGACACAGGGAGCAGAGCTGCCACCCCGCACGGGGGATGTCCCAACCCTTCTCCACCCCACCCCATACACGCCGGCGTTCGAGGCATCTTACTTCATCCAGGGAGAAATAAGGCTCATCAATCTCCCTCAAAGGGTCTCTCAGAAAGTTGAACATAAATTCCTGTACCTGGAGGGTATCTGCAGCCCAGAGTTCCTGCAAACCCCAGGAGAGACATAAGAAAGAAACCGTTTCAGAAAGCATTATTCAAAACCACGTGCAGCTCACCCAACTCCAAGCTTTAACCTTTCAGGAGGCAGTTTTTAATGACCATCTCAGCCTGGGAATTCATCTGTCAGCTAGCTCAGCTTCTTTCTGCTTCTCTCTCCCTGGGTGTCTTTCCTTAGGCCACCAAAACGTCTGTGTCACTCCCTGGTTAACTTCCCGCTCGCTGCAGAGCGCTGGCAGGGAGGTGCCGGTGGGAGTCGGGGAGGACAGTGCAAAGCCCCAGGCTCTGGGTCGAGGCACGGCAGTGCCTTCATGAGCCACCCCTGCTCTCTTGCAGAAGGAGCCCAGTGACGAGACGGGAGTCCAGCAAGAGTCAAAATAAAGGGTCTGCGTGGCCGAGCATGTGTGCTGTGCTTGCTGAACACCTAAGACCGCTTTTAACTGGGAAGGTCAGCAATCCAATCCATCGGCTGCTCCTCAGGAGCTGCTGAGACCCCCAGGCAGACAGGATGGACCACAATGCTTCAGCTGCTGCAAACTCAGTACCAGCCCAGGTCACAGGATAACCTTCCCCGACCAGCTCCTCCCTCCTGGAACCTCCACTCCCCCCAGCCAATCTGCTCTTGGTCCCCTTTCTGACCAGAGTGCCTGGCAAGGCCAGGTTTACTCTCAAAAGCGCTCCCCTTGCCATCACCCCCTGCCCCAGGAAGGCTGCGCTCAGGCTGTGGCCGTGCCAGGCAGAGCACCCCACATGCAAATCATCCCAGCCCCAGGGCAAGGCTACCAGAGTACTGCATCCCTATCAATACTGGTGCCTACCCCCTTGTCCCTCCCCTGGGCTGTGTCAAGCTCACCCTCTGGTACTCCAGCAAGAACGTCTGCAACTCCAGCAGTGACACCCTGAAGTGCTCAGACCTCTCTCCACCCCTGAAAAGCAGAGAGGGAGAAGCTTCGGTCACTAAGGCAGCACATCTCGACCAACCAACCATGAGAGATGCTGTCTGCAAGCCCCGTGGCACACGCAACCAAGACATGTCCCAAGCAAGCAGTGCTGCAAGAGCAGAGCGGGATGAGCAGAGCCAAGGAGGACAAGTACACAGCAGCTGAGATTATCTGTCCCCATCTCAGAGCCAGAGACTGCTCCAGGGGCATTCCAGGATTCACATCGCAGATCCACATTGCCAAGGGTACAAGAACGTAAAACTGGTGAAGGGCAGCAAAAATCATCAGAAGGGCTGATTTGTGCCAAAAAAATAGAGGGTCTGGCTTGTACAAGAGTGAAAAGAACTAAATAGGTGCAGAGCAGTCAAGGGGTGACTGTAGACAGAACAGAGCTGCAGGTATCCAGAGGACACGGGCTCAGGGAGGAAGGGCAAGGAATGAAGGAGGGAATTGTTTGTAGCTGATTATCTCAAAAGACTTGTCCCTGAACGTGCCAAGCCGCAATGGACAGCCAAGGGCTGTGCTGGGGGCTAACACCAAAAAACCCAGAAATGGACTGGGCAGTGCTGGCTGCCCTGGGCAGAGGGGTGAAGCCGGTGGTCTGCTGAGGTCCCTGCCAACTCTCTTTTCTATGGTCATAAGAGAAAAGGAGAGGAAACCATGGGGAATTAACCTGGACACGTTAACAAGTCTCTCACTCCTTAGCTTCCCTGTCTAAATTCCAGTTAGTTCACCACGGGTGAGACGCGGGCAGGGCAGGGCACAGCCGGGAATGGCACCAGAGGCACTGCCTGGATGGGAGGCAGAGGGGAGAGCGCTGCGCCAGCCTGCACAGCCCCTGGCTCTCTGCCCAAGCAGCACCCACTGCGGGGATAACGCCAGAGATGGCTGGCGGTCTGGTTACTGCACATGAACCCACTGCCCCTTTCTGGAAGCAGCTGACCTGAGCTGGGTCTTGATGGGATATCGGGGAGGAAGAGAGCCCTTACTGACCCCAGCGGGAGGGCCTGCAGCAAAGACGCTTATTCAGAGTGCAAAAACGCAAGCAGCGCTACGGCAAGCAAGAGGTGTACAGCGTTCCTCCTCCCCGGCACGCTGCTGCAGCCACCAAAGCACGTTACGGAGCGAAAGAAAACAGCCCTTTGCCCAGCAAACACAGAGAGCTATCCACCTTTCTAGGAACGGGACATCCATCTGCAAAAGAAGAAGCACAAGCATTAGGTTTGCACTCAACCTCACCAACGTTATGTAGAAGCACAAATTGATCAGGAAGGTAACGGGACAGCAAACCAGCCCTGTGCAGCTCCACTTTCCTACAGCCACTGCTCACAGGCCACATCCCCCATCCCCAGCAGCCCAAGCAGCCCCGTGCTAACCAGCCTAAAGCAGGGACTTCTCTACTCCCTGTCACCCCTGCCCAGAGGTAAGAGACAAGAGCTATTAGCCGAGGGCAGCAAGGTTAAAACAGCGATTAAAAGGGACTGCCCAGTGATAAATATGGTCTCTCCCTCCCCTTCCCAGCCCTGGAGAATTCAGCTCTTACCATTTTCTGGGCGCTGAACATCAGGCTGCGGTAGAGCTGTGCAAACTGCCCATACGTGATATCCCCGTTCCTCTGCTCCACGTCCTGCCACAAAAAAAAAAATCACAGATTTTATTTTACAGGGTCCACAGGTAACTGCACGGCCAGAGGGGTGTCTCTTCCCACCAGGATTCCTGGGGAAAAGAAGGAGGGAAAGCCCAAAACCCAGCCAGGCTTTGCCTCCTACCTTGGCCCATCTCTGCTGGGGCCAGCGGGAACCCGCAGTGCCTGGGACACTGGCACATCCTAAACCGAGTTAGGCGATTCCCCAGGCTCACCCACATCACAGAGCTGATTAAAAAGCATTATCGTTTACTTCAACAGTTACAGTTTTTGTTTGCAGAGAGCATCTGAAGTGTCTGGAACTGCCAGAGCCCAAGTGTGCGCTGCTCTTTGGCCTGGGAGCTCAGTGCTGGTGGCTGGTTATCCATCACCAGATGTCCCTTGGTGCCTGGGTCTGCAGCCATGCTGGCCTGTCACCCGTGCCAGCGGGATGCAGGACCAGCTGCCCTTGCTGCCTGTCCTCCTGCCCTCTACCCGACCAGGGCAAAGCCCCAGACCAGAGCCCGGAGCGATGCAGGGAGCGGGGGAGGCAGGGTGGGGCGAAGAATGGGCCAGGGTGCGGCACCCAGTGGGAGCTGGCACCTCTTCAGTCACCGCCGTGGGTGGGGGCCCTCCCGGGAAAGGCTGTGAGCCTCTGCACTATGCAAACGCGCCGTGGGAGTTCCATCACCGCCAGGTTTTGCTCAAAGGCAGGGAACAGGCTGCTGAGGGTCCCCAGCACGCAGGAGGAGAGCCGAGGGGTCACACACTCACCGTGAGGCGCTCCCGCAGGAACCTCATGTTGGGGACCCGGTAGTTGACCTGGGACAGCATGTTCTTCAGGTCCTTGGCAGAAATCCTGGCTCGGCAGGGGAAAAAGGGAAAAGGTTTTCAGGAGGTCTGGGATGGAGGGATCTTGCCCCAGGATCTCGCATGGAGCGGCCGTGCCCAGGGGGGCATTAGTGGTGGCACACAAGGATGGATGCACGACCCCAGGACACCAGGGCTGGGGCCAAAGGCAGACCAAAAGAACATTTTCCACTCTGCACACACTGAATGTGGGGAGCAGGGAGAGGCACTTGCATCCCAGTGGGAACTGCAAACACTCCTGCAAGCCACCAGAACCACAGGCCCAGTCCCAGCACTCTCATCCCACTTGAGCCGACGCTGCAACAGCCACACAGTACTTTTGGGGAGAAGCATTTTTCAAGTATCTGTGCCCCTGCATGGATGCTGGGTGACCCAATCCCTTCCCAAACCCACTCCCTGGCCTGCGGAGGGAGCTGGAGGAGGACAGGCCTTGCAAGTGGTTTGGACCCAGCTAATTTTATC
>NW_010235757.1:18919-19745 GCF_000690775.1 Eurypyga helias
ACAGCGCCGGCACGTGGTGTCCAGCTGCGCTCCCCAGCCATTGCCACAGACACCACTGGCACGGGGCAGCCAGCGTGGCTGCGTGTCCCTCCCCAGTGCCCTTCACACCTCACGTGCCGGTCCATGGACTGGGCAGGGCTGCGGTGCCAGCCCCGGGCAGCATCCCACACCCAGGCGGGCAGAGACAGGCAGCCAGGAGCCCTGCCTGCTCCAGCATCGCTCCCCCATGGGGCAACGGCCCTGCGGCGAGACAAAAACGTGGATGTCTCCCATCTGCAGGATTTAGGAAGCCAAGAGGCCTGCATGCGATCATTTTCTAGCAGCTCCTGCCTTAAAAGTGCGTCCTCCAAGTCCACCCCAGCAACTACAGATGCTGCTTTTGCCCCCATTGAGCCCTGGACCCTGATGCTGCCCCATACTGAAGCATAGGGCAGGTCTGACCCTGGGAACGCTCACGGCTTTGGGATGCGAATATAAACATCTCAGGGAAGGTGTCCTGTGCAGGGGTTTTAACAGCGAGACACGCTGTCATCTGCGAAGGGACAGTGTGAACTGCACCTCTTTTATGCTCTTCCCTGGAAAGATGACACACGGATGACACAGAAAGGAGGAGGGATGGAGGGAGCCCCAAGGAAAGGGGGAAGCCGGCTGGTGTCAGGCGCTGCAGAGACACGAGCCCCCGCAGCAGGCAGGACACAGAGAGCCCTTGTTTGTGGGCTGGAAACCGCGGGGACGGGGATGCACACAAGGCTGAGCAGGACCTGGCCCGGTTCCCGTGCTGTGCCCACAGCCAGCACCCGGTCAGCCAAGGACGGTGCAGGCAGTG
>NW_010235757.1:19820-28131 GCF_000690775.1 Eurypyga helias
CCTTCGCCCCCAGCTGTACGAGCTACAGAGACAGCAACACACTCTCAGCACAAGCAGCAGCTTCGGTATCTGCCCCCAAGGGCTCAGGGTGAGCATTTTGGGGAGCAGAGCCTGCCCTTTCCCTTCTCCAATGCACCCCGCACCCATGGCCACGTGCAGGGTGCTGCGCAGCCCCCTAGGGCAGGGGGGTCCCAGCTACAGGGTCCTGAGTGACAGGGAAATTGGGGTGATGTGAGGGAGCGAGCCAGGAGCACAATGATGGCTCATGAAAGATGCCCTCACGCAAGGACCACAGCGTGCAGCAGCGCCCGTGGGACCCCTAAGGGCACCCCCAGAGCCCCCCCAGCAGCAATCCTCCCTCGTTGAGAGGCTGAGACTGCGAGAGAGCCCGGGGAGGGGCTGAGCAGCAGGACCAGCAGTAGGCACGGGGCTGCAGCCAGCGCCCGGCTCTGGTGATGCTGGGCTGTTTACAGGGAGGTGCTGGACCGCGGCGCTGCTCATCGATGTGACCGCACTGGGAGAGGCGAGAGCGAACCCTGTGAAAGCTGTGGCCAGCATTTCCCTCTCTGCTTCAGTAGGAGGATGGAGTATGGATTATATTTACTGTGTGTTATTAATAATGTTAACATGTTGGAGGCCTCGGATAAACACCTTGGTACTATTTTCAAAGTAGAAAGTAAAAAAGCAAATAAACAAACTAATTTCTTCTATGGAAGATTTGAAGGTTTCATGACAAACAGACCAAAGGATAGATCCAGCCCACTCCAAGGGGTTGAAAACATTCCCCTCCCCGGCCTCCAGTGCTGTAACTCTGCTCCCAGCCACGGCAGCTCTCCTAGCCAGAGGTGAAACAGTCTCCTCCACAGCAGTTAGGAAAAAAAACCCCAGCATCCTGTTATCCTCCTCTTTCCACCTAACCTCCCTTGGAAAAACAAATACCCAAAGGCCCAGCGGCCAGTGAAAACAGCCAACATCTGCCGGCGCGCGGGAAGGTATGCACAGGCACCCAGCCGGGAGGAGGCGGACGGGAAAGGGCTCCAGCGCTGGAGGTTGGGGCACGGGGCGAGCGCGGGGTACACGGACACCGGGAATGATTTCTTCATCTGCCAAAAACCTGCCCGTGCTGGAAAGGACCAAAGGATGTGGATGGTTTGCATGAGAAGTGTTTTAAAAAAAAAAAAAAAAAACCAAACCAAAATCACAACTCACTGTTCCCTTTTCAAACCCATTTCCAGGATCAGAAGCAAAACAAAGAATGCAGCGACAGCAAAGTTAATGCTGAAACACTTCGTAAGGGTGAAGATTTCATCCAGGAGATGTACACGCCCCGTAACTGCTGCCTCTGCTTTGCAGAAAACACACGGGTGCTTGTAAAATGGGGAGACCCAAAACCTTTCGCATTCCCCCTCTATTCCCATTTTGCTCCTTTCGCTGCCTGGGCTGGAACAGCAGCTCTTCTAATGAGGCGGTTTGCAGTGAAACCTCTCCCCCTGGCTGGCAGGTAAGGAAGATACTGTGTTCTGCGGCCTTAATTCTAAATGTAAATTGAAAGATGATATTAAGAAAAAGAGCAGCAGAGATGCAACGGGCTGGCTTTCAGCAATGCTGACCACGCTTCAGGCAGACAAATCTATACATGCAATCCCTTGTCCTCTTGGGATGCCATTTCATCAGTTTTACTGTATAACTAGATGAGAAAAAGGACCGATTTTTCCCATTTCTCCTGCATTCATGTTCCAACACCCTCACGCAGCCACCCCAGCACCCGCCTCAGTGCTGTGCATTGCTGAGTTAGGAAATACTACACCCGGTCACCACTGAAAACCAGTACACCCCGTACAAAACCCACGCCTGGATTTGGAAGGTGTGTGGCATATGCAGAGCAGCTGCAACAGGCTAAAGGCGCCTCTCCTTCCCTTTCTGCCTCTGCAAGGACTTATCCCGCCTCCGCAAAATCCCCAGGCACCGACGGTGCTCTCATCACGCCACGATATAAATCACTGCAAAGGCAAAGAGGTCCAATGCCGTGGATTTCTCCCATGAATCCCACTCCCATTCGCTCTGAGATGTAGACAGGTTGAATTTAACCCCCAGCTGCCCGACAGCAGAGCCGCCTGCTGTGGCTGGGAGCCAGGGACACACAGCGGGGACCAAAGTGGGATGCGAGGACCCACTCGCTTCTCCTGATGAGCACAGAGCTGTGATTTTCGCCTGCTGACCCACCGGACTGGTCTGTCTGACCGCGGTCACCCAAGGCTCCTCAGCAGCACACCCCCAGCACCAGCAGCCGGGTCTGCAGGGTCACCTTCTCGGCAGGAGCTTGCTGCAAGGATGAGGAGGGTGCCAGGGCTCAGGGCGAAAAGTGGAGATGGGCTGGTGTGAGGTCAGTGGGTCTGTAAGGACCAAGCAGAGGATGCTCTGGAGCCCAGAGCCCTGCCCGGTGCTCTGCAGTGAGCCCTGCCTGGGCACACAGATGGGACTCGGGGTCTCCACCACAGCCCCTACCCCAGGGGAGCACAATAACCTTTCAGCATTGATTTCCACACTAATGGTCTCAGTTAACATCATGGGGGGCGGGGGGAGAAAGCGTGTTCCAGGGACGAAAGGAGGCAAATAACAGCACCTCGGGAAGAGGGGACTGGCCGCTGGCACGTGGCTGGGGAAAGCAGGCTACGGCAGTGGTGGCAGAACACAGAGGGTGGTGGAACTCACCTCCTCGACAGGGAAATGCCTCTTCCCTTATCTCCTCAGATGGATCATGACCCAATTCCCCTCCCTCATCTCATGATGGTCCAAGCAGGACATGTCACCTGCTAGGACATCACTGAGCATTCACCTGAGAACTCCACAAGGAGTTTTAGGCCCATCAGCCTAAAAGCCAAGCAGTGGGATGACCCATGGCCTCATGGACCTCAGGGAAGGAGAATGAAACAAACAGGGTGGAGAGTAAGAAACACAATCTAGTTCAGCCCTGACGGGGTGGCCAGAGCTGTGTGTTGGCTCTTTGGTGTCAGCTTCCTCGGGGGATAGCAGCTGGGGCTGAAGGTGTTTCAGGTGCTACAGGGTCAAAACAGCTGGGAAATAGGTCAGGGAAACAAGACAACTTTTTAATGCTTTTTTAATTCAGTGAAAATCAGCCAGGGAAGTATTTGGACTTGAATTAAGGTTCCCTGGCAATGAAAATTAAAAACGTCAAGAACCCAACAGAAAATCCAAACCAAAGGCTGAGGTTTCGAGTCAAAGGTAAACCCTTCCAGTTCAAACCCCCTGGTGATGTGCAAGTCTGTGCAAGCTAGCATTTGCTCTCTTCCTACCTGTCTTCCCGGTTGCGATCCACTGAGTAGAACTGCTTCCGGAGCCACCTGCACGGAAAGGCACAAACACGGACACGCTTAGCCCCAGCTCCTCAACAACAAGCCTGTTTGGTTTGCCGCTAGATGCCTTGAGAACGCTCCCACCAGCAAAGCTGGCTCTGCCCCCCTTCCAGCGGCAGCCTAACCTATTTCCAACCTGCCCCCATTTAAAACTGTCTCTGCTTGAAAGCGAGTCCATGGGTAAGACAAAAATCAAAGGTACGTTTTTCTGCCTGCCTCCACGCTGAATTGCTGCAGATCAACACAGGCTGTGCGCACAGAAACGCGTGTTTCGTGGTAAAGCTCCTTTTCCCTGCACGCACGTGAGAGCAAACTGTGGCCACAGACGATGCAGCACAGCAGGTCAGCGGGATGAAGCCTCCCAAGTGCCGAGGCAGCACTGCCAGGTCGGCACGGCTCGGAACGGGGATGAGACATCGTCTGTCCAAAAAGGACAGAAAAGGGAAAAAAGAAAGCCAGTGGAGGAGAAGGACAAGCTTCTCACCTTTCAATCTGCAGGGGGGTGGCAGCCCGTAGAGTGTCTGCCACCAGCCAGTTCAGCCCCTTGATCCACATGTTGACCTCGTCCTCGGAAGTGGCTGTGGAGAGCACACAGGAGAAACGGGAGGAAGGGACACAGAAGCGGGTCAGCAACCCAAATGACTTAGGGCCATCCCCAGCACCTCAAATCCCTATTTCTGCCTTCATCCCCCTTCTGAGCTCCCTCCGGCACAGATGTTCAGGCCGGTCCCTCTCCCTGCCGCGCTCCTGCTCGCCCCCCTCGGGGAGGGTGCTGATGAACACCCACACGCCAAGCTGAGACAAAGCACTCGATTTCAAGCACACACTTGAACTAGGGGCTTCGGTTCACCCCACTTCAGGGATTTCTGGGTGATAACTGACTTAACTAGGCGTTGAACATGTATCTTTCAGGGAACTGGTGTCACCTTCTTCCAAAGACACCCCCTTGGTGCGGTGAGAGGAGCATCTGCCCAGGGATATGTTCCAGCTCGCTTGTAGAAGGATGCATCCGAAGTTTGGGTCCCGTGGTGATGAGGTGCCTGCCAACCCTGCCACGGCACAGCCCTGGGGCACTGAGTGCTTTACCTTGCAAGCTGAGGGTCTTCAGCCTGAATTCTGTGCCGTAGAGGACAACGAAGCAGTGAGACTGGTCCGGTCGGAAACATGGATCCTCCTGGTACCGGTCAAAGTCGCGTGAATTTTTTCCCGGGCGAATCTCTTTGATTTCACGGATATCCACTACGAGAGAAAGGGAAAACAAATGGTGAGCTCAGCAAATAGTTTGAAATTCCCATGAAGATGGAGGAGAAGGAACAGCAAGGAGAAAGCAGTTTTAGTCATCTGAAGAGCTGGATCGCAGCCAGGCACAGGGTTAACCAGGCTCTGAAAAACTCAGCCCCAGGAACCGCGTTTCCCTGGCTGTGCGGGAAAGCAAGGATGGGATGGCCGCCCCAGTCCTGGCAGAGCTGCCAGAGCTCCGAGGACAGCAGGCAGGCACTGGGGATGGTGCCTGGTAGAGGGACTTACTGCACAGAGGCATCACTGGAGCCATCACGGCAGCCCCCAGCCCCCTCCTGCCACCGCCCATGGCACAGGCCGGAGAGGCGAGCTGCACCCAGAGCTCTAGCACCGCCCGGGGTCCCCGAGGCGTTGCCCACCCTCTCCCCTTAGACAAGCCCCTCAAGAGCCCGGTTTGCTGCTCAGCCTTTCAAAGCAGCACAGACCTGACACCGTGCACCTCTCCTGCCTGCAGGCACGGCCCCTTCTTCCCACTTCCCTAGGAAGCCTCCCCAGTCAGCACCTCCCTATTCACCCCCACGTCCCCCAGGTTGGGTGTCTCACCCGGGGCGGTCCCCAGGCACAAAGAGCAGAGAGCAGTGCCACTGTCACTGCAAGCTCCTTCCCGCTTCGGCTTCACACCCCTCGCTTTCCTCTTCCTCCCCACAACGTACATCTGCAAGCGGCACTTCTTTTGCCTTTTGAGACAGCAACTTTTTCTTTGAATTATTTTTTCAAAGAAAGCCTTCCTACAGAGATGAACCCCCCGAGGGCGCAGGCTCCTGCACGGCTGGATGAAACCCTCTTTGCAGCTACTGTGTCTTGCAAACACCACAGATTTAAGATCTGCCCCTCTCCAAATTCAAGGCAGATGCTCAAACTTGAGTTGATTCCTGGTTTAAGCAACTCAATGGTGCCACTGCCTGCCCCTCCTCCCCACTTTCACCCTAAATTATGCCCGTGGTTTCTGGCATCTCCCCCTTGTCCCATCAGCTCCTCTGGGCGCCACCAGGATGCCCAGGGCAGTCCCTGCCATCCTGAGTATTCCGTCTTCACCAAGGAAACCCTGGCCTCCCCTAACCAGAGGGATGAAACCTTTCTCAGACGTTCCGAAGGCCACAGAAGAAAGTGCAGTGCAAGGACCAACCAAGCCCAACCTCTGGAGTTCCAGATTCAACTGCCTGCGGCCCCCCGCCACGCCTGCAGGCAGAATCCCCCTCCCCACCTCCCTGCCAAATACCTTCCATAGGGAAAACATTAGGAAAAAAGCATGAAAACAGCCACATTTCTGGAGGTTATCTGAATTACAGACACCACCAGGAGGGTCTGGTACGAGCAGGCTAAACATCTGCAAGGTGCTGGCCAGAACTAGAGCTGAGGGAGGTGGGATAACAGCTCAGGGCTCCCACCTCTCACAGTTCTGTACCGTACACGTAAAACGAGTCCCATGGGGTTCATTTTAAAAAATTCTGGCTTCTTTTTGAACCTGTGATGGAGGCAGGGAGGTTATTCTCAGAGGGAAAGCCCAGGCTGCAGAGGAAAGCTCAGAAATTGCATGTCTTGACAGATGGGTGACGGCAGGGTCCCGGGTCATGAAGCTGGTAATTCACTTGGACACGTGTTTCCCTGGCTGGGGGAGCTGTGCTTGTGTTCATCATCCTCATGCACATCGATAATGTCAACGTGCTTCCTCCAGGGAACGACTGAAGAGAGCAAGGCGAACTGCAAGAACCAAGCCACGGTCAACGAAACTCCCCGACAGTGCCCACCAGATGACGGCAAGGACAGGGCACAGCCCCACCATCCCACCAGGCTTCGGGGACAGCACTGTCCGGTGGATAATCCTTAGGCTACAGGCTGGTGTCACATTCTCACTGGGCAAACCCAAGGGTGACCAGGTGTAACCCGGGTTGGCGAGAGCCGACCCAGGCAGGTCCCAGCAGCGAGCGGCAAATCCGGGCGTGGGGCTGGGGCAGAGGCAGACCTGCCGGGCTGCACGTGTGGGTGCTGAGGAGCAGGGAACTCGAACCAGTTCCCTCAGGGCTCTGCTCCTCTGCAAAGGGCAGCTGCGAGCATGTCGGAGCACTGAACACCACGCACGGAGGAGAGACTGGTAAGGGAACGTCTCGCAGCCTCCCTCCCCGGAGGAAATTCTGAGAATGGAGTCTCATTGCCATAAAACAAAGAAAACAACAGCAACAAGGGAAAAAAAAAAATCCAAACCCCAAGAATCTTTGCTTCCTGGAAAAATAGTTTCTTAAATGCTCAGGGGAATCAAATAACAACATTTCTGAGTCACGTTTCCAAAGCAGACGATGCTTCTGAGCAATGTGGGACGGAGATTACTGCAAACCTGGCGTGCAATTCACCCCAATTAAACTCCACTTGCTGCCCTCGCTGTGGATCGACTCGCCTTTCCTGTCAGCGTACTGCAGTTTAACGCTAGACAGCCACGCGCCCTGCTCACCACCCGCTGCAGCGGCCGGCAGCACCGAACCCCATCGCGAGAGAAGACGCTCGCTCCAAACCAACGCCACAGCAAGCCAGGCGTGGGGCCAGATTGTGAGGGGACACATTATTAAAGCTACACGAGGACCGTGGGATCCCCTCGTAGCAGGATGCACCGTGCGGTGCCATGGGTGTGCATCTGGAGACGACGGCAGCCCAGGCATTGCCCGACACGGGACGTATCCAGACCAGGTCCCTAAAGCTCAGCAACGGGGGGCAAGAGCACAGAGCGACCCGGTTCCTTGGGGCTGCAAAGGGAAGATGGACAAGCTCCCTAAAATAAGCAAGGGTGTGACTTTTTAAGGCATCACCTACCCTTTGGAAATGAGCTGGCTGGAAGTTCAAACGTTAGCGTGCCCTGCCGTCACCTGCCCGTGTGCTCACATCCTTAGTGACACAGCACGTCATTTTAGCCCTTAAAACACCCGTATCCCAGTGAAGGTCTTTACATCCAGGACGTACACAGCAGGGCTGAAGATTACCGCTGTCTTTGGAGGATGCAGAGCTTGACCAACGCAGTGCAAAAGAACCGGCAGCTGGGTTTTCATGGTAGTTTACCAGGCAATAACTACCGAAGGAAGGTGCCAGATTATTAACGGCCTTCCTTTGCATCACGCTGCAAGCATCTGTCCCCACGAGGGGATGCCGCAGCACGCCAACCATGCCCTGCACTCACCTCTCGCTGCACGGCGCACCGGCGGGTTAGTAAGTAAGTAGTAAGACAAAAGCTATTGTTACAAACTGCACACCTAAAATCCACACAGCGGAGAGAGCCCTGGAGCAAGCGAGGCACTTTTATTAAAGGCAGAAGCAGGCAGGGAATTCCTGGGGCGAAGGGCAACCTCTACAAGGACCGCACCCCCGGGGGGAGCGGGGTAAAACCTCCGGCCCACACACGCTTGCAGCTGCTCGCTCACCGCTCTCATCCTCCCCAACACGCCTGCGTGTGCTGGGGAGAAGGTGGTTCAGGGTTTGGTTTGAGCAGCCCTCTTCTCAGCGCATCAGCCTCTCGAACCCCGCTGTTCTACTGACACAAACACCCTCCCAGCCCCCCTGCAGCATGGAAGGAAATGAGTCGAGGCAGGAAGCACAAATGCCACCATCCCCACCGAGCGAGCGCCAAAATGCTGCTTCCCTGCGCCAGCCCCTGC
>NW_010235757.1:28289-28496 GCF_000690775.1 Eurypyga helias
CAGAGCCTGTGCCGCGGGAGCACGGCTGAGTGCTGCAGAGCCTGCCCTAGGCTGAGCACGGCTCAACCTCAGCTCTGTGCTGGCAGGAAGGCTGCAGGCAAGGAAGGCAGAGCCTACAGCCCCATCTCCGCTTGCCCGCATTAACTCCCCTGCCCCGTGCCCGGGTACCACACTACCCATCCTCCCGCCCGTCCCCACCACCGCCAG
>NW_010235757.1:28619-40432 GCF_000690775.1 Eurypyga helias
CCCCCCCCAGCCTGTTCCCACCATGGTGGCTGTAGCAAGTGCCCTTGGCCGCTGATCCCACGTGCTTGGATCTGCTCGTCAGCGCCTGCCATCACTTGGGTAGAGCCCTGTGGCTTTGCAAACCTGCAGGGAGGGTTGTAGGGGAGCCTGGACACCCCCCAAGGCAGGCAGAGGAACCTGGCAGCCAGCCTTGTGCAGGGAGTGGGAATTCAAAAGGAGAGAGCAGCTGGGCGGAGGTGGGCTGGAAGCAGAGCAGAGGCTCTCCATGAGTGCCGTGGATGGAGAAGCGCAGAGTTCACGCTGGAAATGACATCTAACCTCTGCCGCCACGGCACCGGCAAGCTCCCCCGGCGAGTGGTGCCATGGGGCCTTGCTGGGAAAGGCCTAAGGGATGCGGCCAGAGACTACGGGATGAGCATCTGGTGGGGCCCCAGCACCACGGGGCACACACATGCTCAGGCAGAGGAACAAGCATCAGGGAACCCAGGACGAATCCTTCAAAGCCAACCACCCTGTCCCCAGGGTGAGTCACATCTCCCCCCTGAGCTGCTCTCCCAGACCACGCTGTGGAAGGCAGCAGCCACTGCAGAAGGCAGAAGTGGTCTCATCCCATACAGATAATGGCAGGAGGAAGAAGAACCTGGTGCTCCAGCAATGGCAGAGGCAGAGGGAAGGTCTCTGCCAGGATATAAACCCCACTGCAGTCTGGCAGGGCTGAGACATCTCCGAGCAGGGACCAGCAGCAGGCAGGGACAGACGAGCAGCGGATGAGCTGGGAGGCCTGGAAATCGCTGGCCACCCTCCAGCCCTCCCAGGTGGGTGTGCAGGCAGCAGCCAGGAGAGGATCCGGGAAGGAGGCAGCAAAGCCCATCCAGGCTGGAGATGCTCGCAGCTCTTCACGTGGTTCCAGGTTGCGCGCTGAGCCACGCCACAGCCGTGCCAACAGGTTGTGCCCTTTGCAGCCTCCCAATCTCCCTCCCAGCAGAAAATCCTGGACCTCCACTTGCCTCCAGCAATTAAAAAGAAGGACGCGGTCACGTTTCTGGGCAAGGAGCCTTCCCTTCAGCAGTAGCAGGTTGCATCAGAAAGAAAACGCTGGTCCCACATCCACCCCCTGCACCATTTAAGAAAAAAAAAAAAAGCCAGATTACCCGCTGATTACATGAAAACCAGATCCACCCTTTAAGTCATTTAAAGCCAAAACTGTCCAATCCTTGTTTAACTGCTGATGGAAAGGGTGTTGTACATGTAAGGATAAGGACACCCTGGAACGGGTTCTAAGGGTTGCAAAATCTCTACCTCCAGAGAATTTCTGGAAAGACGTAAAACTGATTAAATAAAAGGAAAAAACCAAATCTGACAAAAAGAGGGTTTAGCCCGGATCACCTTTCAGGATGGATTTATCAGGGACAGCCTGAAAACACACCCCTCCTCCACAAGCATCACTCGGTGCAGTGTGTCCCCAGGGACAAACGTGGTCACTCTCAGCCCGGCTTGACCTCAGCTGGCCGACATGGACTGGTCCTGCCCTGGGGTAGCAGAAAAGCCTCCAGGATACACACTTTGGCAAAGAAAAAGAGTTGGGAGGCAGCGGGGAGAAGTCTTCCTGCTATTTAACACGGTGGATCCCACTGAGCACAAGCCTGTGGTCATCCCTACGCTTCCCATCACTGGGAGGGGTGCTGGGTGGTCAAGCCCCCAGGGGAAGGCTGCCGAGGGAGAAAGAGGATAAAAAAAAGATAGGACTTGTATGTGCATGCAGGTAAAAATAGTAGGAATCTATTATGGTGAATAATAGCCCCTGAAATGGATCTTCAGGACACCAGTGGGTATTAGGAGGTGCAGGAGTCTGGAGGAGGACTGGAGCCAACCTCCTCGGGCTGGGGTTCACCAGCTCTCCCCTCGCCGCCCTTGAGCCGCCCTGCCCACCCCGGGACCGCTCCACACCCCCTCAACGCTTCAGATCTGCTGACTGCAACCCAACACCGCTCAGCAAAACAATAAACCCAACCAAAATCCCCCATGATTTCAGGGGAACGGGCGAGCGTGCGCTAAGTGCTTTGCTGGACGGGGGCCAGAGCCTTCAGCACCTCGCAGTCTGGAGCCCCGTCGCCTGCCCCGCGCTCTTTATCCAGCCCCTTCCGCCCGCAAAGCTCCAGGCGAGCCTGGCTTGTGTCCCGGCACGGACCCATCCCCATGTCCAACGGGGACGCCGAGGAATCGGGCAGACAGTAATCACCTGAGCTTGAATTTGGCTGGACTGCAAAAATTAAGGTGGTTCTTACAAAACACACATTGCACCCCTAATGAACGCAGAAAAGTGGGGTCCTGCACTTCACAGCCCCTCTGCAAGCGGCAAAGCAGTAACCCCAGCTATTATAAATGCATTTCGCAGGGAAGAGCCGTGCGTCTCTCATTAGTGTAGGGTTTCTGAGTGAGGAGAGATCAATCTCTCAACCCCACAAGCTTCCCTTAGTAGAGACCAAGGGAAGGTTTAATTCACCGGCGTGATGGTGAATTAAACGTCTCTGCACAGAGCGGCAGCGAGGGGGTTACTGCATCCTGCCATCAGCGTTGCTGTGCATCACCTATCGGGTTTCCGAAGGACAATCCCATGCCATTAACAGATGGCTTATCCAGACAGGACAAGAAACCAGCTGAGTTCTCTAATTTGACCTTACTACTTTTTTCAGAGGGCAGGAGGCATGGCTGAGGCATCCATGGAAGCCAACATAAACACCAAAGCAGCAGCGCCCTGGTGCCCCAGCGAATCCCTCATCCTCTATGAACTAAAAATGGCCATGGTGCCCTCTTAGTGAGGCACCAAAAACCCCTGTAAAAAGCTCTCTCACCCTCACTATGTCCCAGGGAGGGACACAGCCACCCTGGTGCTCAGGGGCCCTTGGGTCCCACTGCTCTTGTGGCTGCAACACGCAGGTAAACCTCAGGAGACGATGCAGGTAAAGCTGTTTTCCCTCCAGACTTGTCTCAGTTGTGTCTCGGGTTACTCCAGCAAGTTCCTTCATCTCACCTGCTACCTGAATCAGCCAACAGCAACTTCTGCCCCAAGCGGTGCTGCGGAGCAACTGTCACATCAGGGCTACCCCAGGAGCAGCGAGATCCATGCAGGGAGCACCTTGGGAGAGAAGATGCCAGGAAAAAAAACTAGCTCAATGGGCTGGAGGTGGGACGATGGGGAGCTCCCAATTAGCCAGGATGACTGGGACTAGCCTGGATCCTGGCTCACCTCTCAGCGATCTCCGTCAATCAGCGTGGAGCAGGAGGATTTGGCAGAGAGCTCGAACGCCGCCCTGGGAGCCGGCACCTCTGCCCAGGCGCCAGCAGCGGGCAGCCCACGCGGGGCACGCAGGGACATGCCGGCTGCTCTGTGGGTGCCGGTGTTTCCTGCCCACGCCTCCAGCTGCCACTGCCTCCGCTGCACCCCTGAGCCACGTGTCCTGCGGCTTCCGAGCTCCAGTTCCTCCCTCCCCTGTCCCCCCCAAAATCCTTATCAACTGCAGAGGAAACTAGAGGAGATGCACAGGGAGATTAGGAGCTGCTACGCAGCTGCATTGCTCTGCGGGTTGGAGGAGAGGATGCAAGTAACCGCCCTTCCCTCCTGCATCCCACGCACCCACGATACAGGCTGGAGCAGGGAGCACAGGTCCTGCCCAAACATCACCCTGCTCCTACCAGCACCATGGCTCTCTCAGCAGACCTTGCTGCTCCACCAGCATCAGCCTCACACGGGTGACCTTCAAGAGCTCACGCACACCCCCAGCGTGCCGCAGCTGTGGGCTGGCAGCTGCCTGTTCTGTATCGTCAGCACATCTCTCCATCTCGCTCTCAGCTGCAAGAAAATAAGAGTTCAAACCCCCGAGCTGATGCCCCAAGTGAGCAAAGCAGGATGCTGCTATCTCAGCCTCTGCCCACAGCCCAGCACAGAGTGGGGACATACAGGCTGGCAGTTTCCACCCGGCTGGTCGCAGCCTCCCACGGACAACCCCACGCTCAGACCCAGCTGGCCCAAGCCACCTCGGGCAAAACACTCCAACCCCTTCCCCAGCTTCCGCTGCACAGCCCCCCCGGCTGCACCCCGGAAAGCGCATCACCAGGGGAGCACACAGTCCAGAGCACCGGCCACACTGGCATGGCCATCCCAAAACCACGCAAAGCCAAGGAGCAGAGCTGGGACACTGACCTGAGACACGGTCACTTGTTGCCGTCACAGCCCAAATCTCTGAAGAAGCACTGGGAGCCTCAGGGTCCCAAAATCCTTCCACAAGCAGCCCTGCCTCTGGGTACCTGCAGCCAACACATCTCCAAGGAGGAAGAGAGGCTTGGGAGAAATGGGGGTAGGAGACATTCCTCAGCACATCTTGCCCTAATGCCGACTAAGGGCCTGCAGTTAATTAGCAGGGTGATTAGAGGGAACACATCCACACCCACACAGAGGGACTGGCTCCCCCAGCTGCTCTCTCATCCCAGGCTGTGCTGCTGCCAGCGGGGCCTTTGACAGGGGTGTTGGCAGGGCACACGGAGGGGCTTGCTGCAGGCAGAGAGCAAATCCCACCATCCTACACTCTGCAGTTCGGGGTCTCTCTTGGAGGTTCTCTTACCCCTCTACAGCAAGGTGCGGGCACCCAGTTTTAGTACAGCCACTATGAAGGGGTGTGAACCCCGAGCAGCATGAACAGTCTGCACAGTATGAAAGCAGAGCCCCAGTTCACGGTGCCAAATTCTCCCAGCTCAGCGCTGGGTCTGGGAAGCACAAACTTCCCCCTTGCTGGACACCAGCAACCCTGTCCCTCTGGCACAGCCCTGCGGGGCAGCGGTGGGGAGCTCACGGAGACAGGCAGCCCAACGGCAAACACCAGCCGAGAGCCCCGGCAATGCCTTTCCTGGGATCCTTCGGGACTCCCTCTTGTTCTCCATGGAAATTTTGTCTGTGGAGTCATGGGGTGTTGTACCAGGATTTCTGGTTTGTGCTGGGCATCCTGGGCTGCTGGTTGTACCCACTCCCACGCGCCAGGCTGGCACCCACGAGAGCCCTGGACTTGTTGCACCTTCATCTGGCAGGACACGGGAGCACGTTCCCACCCCAGTACAAGCAGAACTACCCCAGGTAGGGTAACACCCTGTTTTCTCACATGGATGCTGCTCTGAAGAATCCGTGTCCCTTCCCCAGATGCAATAAGGCTGGCGGCTGCTGCAGAGCCACCCGTCAAAAAAAAATCGGGAGGCACAAGCTTCCACTGACTCAAATGGAAAGGGGAAGCTCTGCCCTAGTGCTTCTGGACAGACAGTCTGTCTAGGGATGGCTCCCTAAGCCATCCCCAAGGTGACCTTTCTCCTGCGCGGCATCGAGGGCTCCATCCCCCTCAGCCCCACCTGGGCGAGCAGCATAACGACCTTACGGGGGCATCACACAAGGCTGGGAGGAATCATAGAATCACAGAATGGTTTGGGTTGGAAGGGACCTTAAAGACCATCCAGTTCCAACCCCCCTGCCATGGGCAGGGACACCATCCACTAGACCAGGTTGCTCCCAGCCTCATCCAGCCTGGCCTTGAAGACATCCAGGGATGGGGCATCCACAGCTTCTCTGGGCAACCTGTGCCAGTGCCTCCCCACCCTCTCTGGGAAGAATTTCTTCCTGATATCTAATCTAAACCTCCCTGATTTCAATTTAAACCCGTTACCCCTTGTCCTATCACTACAGGCCCTTGTAAAAAGTTCTCTCCCAGCACCCTTGTAGCCCCTTCAGGCACTGGAAGGCTGCTATAAGGTCTCCTCGGAGCCTTCTCTTCTCCAGGCTGAACAAGCCCAATTCTCGCAGCCTTTCATCATAGCAGAGGTGCTCCAGCCCTCTGAGCATCTTCGTGGCCTCCTCTGGACTCGCTCCAAGTGGTCAATATCCTTCTGATGTTGAGGGCTCCACAGCTGGACGCAGCACTCCAGGTGGGGTCTCACCAGAGCAGAGTACAGGGGCAGAATCCCCTTCCTCGACCTGCTGGCCACACTTCTCTGGAACGGGGGAAGCGGAGGATCTGCGAGCACAGCCCCTCCAGCCTGCCTCTCCCGCTCTCCCGGCAGACACGCAGCAGTACGGAGAGCCAAGAGGTACCGCAGAGGGCAGGGACGGATCAGTGGGGCACCCCACAGCGCTGCGTCTCGGCATGGCAAGGGGTGATGCTCAAGAAAGCTGCTCCCCATGGGGGTGTCTCCCATCAAAGGGCCCAACAGGGAGCACTAAGCAACACCCCCGCATCCCTCTCCAGGAGCTCACAGCGCGGCTGATGTCCCCAGAGCCACCTGCAGCCAGCTGGAGGGCTCCAACCCACTGCCCGGGACGGGAAGGGAGTGGGACAAGGCAGACTGGCAAAACCCAAGCAGGAAAGAAGGGCAGACAGGGCAGCCCGGCAGTTCCTGAGGGCACAAGGCGAAGGCAGGGCTCATCAGCTCACAGCACGGCAGCCGGGAGCTTGGCAGGGACAACGAGGAAGCCCTGGCAGAGGCGGATCTGGAGACCTGAGCGTCCAACAGCAACAAGCTCTCCTTGGAGCTCTTTGGGGATTTTTTCACCCAACACAGATGCCTTCTCCACTCCTTCGTGCCCCAGCGCAGAGCGACCACACGCTGTCCCCAGGCCGGGGCGCGAAGGCGAGGAGTGAAAACTGAAGGAGAGAGAAGACTGGTCACACCAGCAGCAAAGGCCAGCGATGCTCAGAAGCCATGAGGCGGTTTTCACCCATCCCACGGCCGACGCAGTCAAGTTTCCGTGACAGCGATGTAACAGCAGAGACGACTGCAGAGTGGGACATGTGCGGGGCAGCCGGGAGACGACTCGTTCTATCCCTACCAGGGCTCAAGCTCCTCAGCGTCAGGGTGAAGCGGGAAGAGAAGAACGGGATAGAGATGCCCTTGGCTGCTGAGCCATTTGAGGTCACCACAACAGCCTGACCTCTTCCCTCACCATGCTCAACTCAAAAGCTGTTTTGGGACGGCAAGGACTGAGTATTCACTCACGCACAGATGTGATTTCCAGATGTGTGCGCTCCCCGAGATCTCCCCGTGTGTCATTATCAGGGGGAGAGGCCGGACCGTCTCCGCCGGTAACACAGGGAGTAGCCGAGGCACCTCCTCGTGCCACCTCCTGCTGCTCGGACTCTCCACGCGAGTCCCTTCCAGCCCCCGCAGCAGGAAGCCGAGAAGCAGAGCGGCTGCTGGTGACATCAAACCTGCTCTGTCCCGAAGTGGCTAAAAATGGAAACAGGGAGTCTCCCCTTCCCTTCTCAGCAGTTTTGCTCTACCTGCACTAGCCATTATGGGAGCACTGGTGGTGCTGGCTTCGCCTTCCACGGCCAAGGCAAGAGTGTGGTTGATAACCCGTCACTGGCACCTTCTTACAGCACCATCCCACTGACGATCTCCAGGCACCGAGCAGGCACTCCCTAAGCCACACGCCACCCTAGCAGGGTTTATATGGGAGGAGCAGGAGCTCTTCATAGAATCACAGCATGGTTTGGGGTGGAAGGGACCTTAAAGACCATCCAGTTTCAACCCCCCTGCCATGGGCAGGGACACCTTCCACTAGACCAGGTTGCTCCACGCCTCATCCAGCCTGGCCTTGGACACTTCCAGGGATGGGGCATCCACAACATCTCTGGGCAACCTGTCCCAGTGCCTCCCCACCCTCTCCGTGAAGAACTCTTGGTGATGCTCTTCACACAAGGCTCCTCTACCACTTGGGTTCATTTTTTTTCTTAATGATCTCACATGGGATTTATTTGGTCCCCAGAACTGGAGACCTCCTCCTGCCTGCACTCCCACCTGCGCCATGGTTCAGACCAAACCTGATGTGCCAATGCTCCAAACTTCCATGCCTTCATCTCTGGGCCTTTTCATAACATGTCCTGAGCCAGAGTTGCCAGGGATTACGGGGACCATGCTCCAACCAGCAGCAGGATCCTTGAGAACAGGCTGATACAGAGCATTACATGACGTATCAGACATCGAAACGGAGCAGGGGGAAGATAAAACCACTTCTGCTGCTTTGCTGGGACGCAGAGCCAAGTTGTGCCCCAGCAGAGACACATCCCCACTGCCCAGCAAGCCTGGGGAGCCTGGCACCACTCGGGGTCTGCCCTGTGACCCAGGACAGCATTTTGGTCGCCTGAGGTTGAGGAGGGCTGTGTGCTGGCAAGCATTAGCAGGACAAGGACTGCAGGCTCAAAGGAGAGGGGGGTACCCAAAGTACCCCAGGATCCTGGCCAGAGGTGAAGGAAGGATGCTGGGGGACAGGTGCTGGCAGAGGTACGGCAGCTCGGAGAGATGAGGCAGCAGGCTCCCTGCTTCTGCTCCGACGCAGCCCAGGAGCTTCCACCGAGAAGGACCATGTCAGGCAGTGCCCAAACACCCAGCGAACAAACCCAGCCAGCCCCATCCCGACCTCCCTGCCAGCTGGAAAGCAGATTTATGGGGTGCAGATTTATAGGGCAGGTGCCAAGGGGGTAAAAGACCTCTTGGACATCCCATGCTACTGCTCCTCACACGGCCAAGACCCCAGCTGCGGCGTTACTTGAGCTGGCCTACGGGCTGGGGACCACACATGCAGTCACCCCCAGAGAGGGCGAGGAAGAGGGATGAAGGACAAAGGCAGGAGGGATGTTCTTTAATCGCCCATCGTCCCCGTGGGGCACAGCCTGTCTAACGGTCTTCCCTGATGTCCCCTCTGGGTGACAACGATGTCCAGCCCCTGGCCAGTCTGGCCCTAGCATGGACAGATGCTCAAATGGAGCAGGATGGGGCTGCAAACACGAGGCAGCATCACTCTGACGGTGATGATTTTGCACGTCAAGTCAGCGGAAAAAAAAGTGACATTCCAAGAAAGAGAAAATAAATGTGTTTGTAACAGGTTGGGGAGAAAAAATGACCCAAAAGGCACAATCCTGCCCCTTCTGCCGCAGCAGTTAGCCATTTCATCCTGGAGGCCAGCAGAGAGGTCAGCTCAGCAAAGCATCCCATCCAAGGAATCTCACGTGCTGGGCCACGATCTTCACCGGGACAATTTTAAATCAGTGATGTGGGGTTGCCTGCCTGCAGGCAGCCAGATGCACATCAGGGCACCGTATTAACGGTTGGACACGACTAACCAAAACCTCAGAACCACAGGTTTTTGCAAACAGAAGGTAGAAGGTGCAGAGGAAAGCAAGGGAGAGGTCGGTTCCCAACCCTGGAAGGCTTTTCACAGCTCTCCAGCCAGCCCAGCTCAGGAGCTCCAGCTCCAAGGACCCCGCAGACCATACAGGCAGCAGAGACGGAGCTGAAAAGCAATCAGAAAGCCACTGAGACTTCTCGGAGTGTGGGCTGTCAGCGTGGTAAGGCTCTACTGACTTTTACAGATTGAGAGTTGCCAGCTTCTGCTAGAGATGACAGCCCTTGGCCTTTTGGGTGCTCAGGGTGCTCCACAATCACGTGTCCTCCCGCCATCTGATACGTCAAGGCGTTTGATATGTGATGGTGATATATCCAGGGGCAGCAAGGTGCCCAGAGATAAGGAGGGACAAGCTCGGCACAGCCACCGGGCAGAAACCGACAGCCCTGCCTGCAGCTCCAAGTGCTGGGGGATCTTCAGAATGGCAGAAAATTCTCAGAAATGAGGAAGTTTCTCATTTGAATTAGTGTCAAAAAGCTTTTTCCATGAAAAACAGCTCTTTGTGCAACATAAAAATCCTCAGAACCTAAAGATTAAAACCATTTTGAAGGAAAGCTCTCTCCAGCACTGCAGAGTCCCTTCAGGATCAGCCACTGTCACCATGTCCCCCCCCTCCCAAGGGCTCTCCCTGGCCGGGGAGACACCCTCCCACCACTGCCTGATGCAGCACCTCCAGCAGAGAAACCGTGCTGGGCGGAACGGATGAGCAGGGCCGCCGGCGCAGAGGAAAAGCCATGAGATCACCCACCCCCGTGCACGGCAGGATGCAGTCATGGCACAGAGGTTGTGCTAGATATCACACCGACCTCAGAGCTGGTACCGGCAGGAGAGAGCAGCAGCAGCAAACGCCGCGAGCCAGGGAGCCGACAAGGCTCACAGGTACGTGTTTGCTGGGACAGCCGCAGGTTTCTGTGAGCGTCCCTGGCCGTCAGGTACCCAACCATTTTCTCCATACAGCTGCAGGTATCTGTTGAACACACAAACCTCTCTTTTTCTGCCCTTGTCTAGGCAGGTGCCCTTCCAGTTGTTCTATTTCAGCACCATCTGCTTCCACCGTCCGCTCTCCAAGCTTGTTTGGCCAAGAGGGAGATATGCAGGAGGGTGACTTTTCAAAAGCATTGTAAGGACTTCAGAATTGTTAATTTCTAATGCCCTTAAACCTCAGAGCACACTAGAGGGGAAAAAAAACCCGATTAATCTTCTCCAATGACTCCAGACATTTCCTTTTATCGTGTCGTAAGGTTCACCCGATGGTTTACGCTCGGAGCTGCACGGGGGTTTTGTGCTCGAAGCCCCACACCTCCTCACCACACGCTGCAAGCTCTTCCCCCCTGCCCGCACCCCTCCTTCATCGCCTGCTTTACCCCAGGCCCGGGGTGCAGCACAGGGGTTTGCCGCAGCCCCTTGCCCACCCAGCTCCGGGAAGCACCGTCACGCACTTCCGAACCCAAACCACCAGCCCAGCTGTTGGCTGACCTGCCATTGAGCAGAGACTACTGCTGTTCCTCTAACGAGCCTCTTCATCTGACGAGCTACAGCCCACGAGCAGCGCGGTCCTGCTGCATTCTCCAGCCACGCCGGAGCGGCAGGCCCCGCGTTGGACGGCGGGCTGAGCTGGAAGAAGTCTCGCAGCTCCTGTCAGACAGTTTCATGGCCTAGATGAGGTTTGCAACACCGATCCCAGCAGGATCCCACTTGGCAGAGACAGAGATGGACATACAATCAAACATGCTCCACCGGTTACCAGCCCTGGGCTGCACTGCTGCGGTCGGCGAGGGCAGGGCACAGCAGCAGCTTGCGCGGTGTCGCCGAAACGGTTGGGTGCTTGTACCCACGGAGCTCCTGCTCCATCCCAAACGCTGGCGCATTTTACATCCCAGCCAGGCTGCCCACCACGGTGCAGTGCTGTCACTTGGGTCACGTCCCGGGGAACGCAGGAGTCCCAGCGCTCTCTGGATGGGAAGGTCCCAGAGAGCAGTGCCCAAGTTCCCACCAAAACCAAATGAAGGCTGCACCCGGGACAACTGTGACCAAGCCTGCCCTACCACATGCAATGCAGGGGACAGGGTCCTCAGCACGGCTCAAGGATGGGGACTTTAGCACTGACCACCTCCCAGACGCCCGCTGAGACTGCAGACAAGCCTCTCCCCCTCCATCTGCAACCTGTAAGATAGGCAGGAGGTCGCTCGCCTGCTCGCCCAGGGACAGGCTGTCGGCATCGCCGGCACGTCCTGGGGACTCGCAGTGCAGACCGCCACGATGAGTCCTGGGGACTCGCAGCACAGACCGCCACGATGAGATACCGGGGCTGAGCAAAGGCCTTGCGATAAGAGCTGCTGACCCCGCGGCACAGGCAGGGCAGCTAAAACAAAGAGCAGTAAAAAGGTCACAGGTTGGGTTGGGCGACTGCTGGCTCCACTCGGAGATGGGGCACGTTAAAAGTCCTGTACGAAATCCCGTGACAAAACTGCCCCCGGAGATGGGGGGTGACAGCACCGAGCAGGCGAGACGCTCCTCTCCAAAGCCAGATGTTCAGCTCCAGGTTGGATCTCCTCTCACCGCACGTGGTGTCCTTCGGAGCAGGCGGGGGGGCAGG
>NW_010235757.1:40715-40991 GCF_000690775.1 Eurypyga helias
GGGCCTTGCGATAAGAGCTGCTGACCCCGCGGCACAGGCAGGGCAGCTAAAACAAAGAGCAGTAAAAAGGTCACAGGTTGGGTTGGGCGACTGCTGGCTCCACTCGGAGATGGGGCACGTTAAAAGTCCTGTACGAAATACCGTGACAAGACAAAACGGGGAGATGGGGGGTGACAGCACCGAGCAGGCGAGACGCTCCTCTCCAAAGCCAGATGTTCAGCTCCAGGTTGGATCTCCTCTCACCGCACGTGGTGTCCTTCGGAGCAGGCGGGGGGG
>NW_010235757.1:41018-46349 GCF_000690775.1 Eurypyga helias
GCCCCAAAAAACCTGGAGCCCTGGGCGTAGCTGAGACAGAATCAGTCCGACACTACACAAAACCTCCCCAGCACGTTTTAATTAGTGAGATTAAAACCCAGGACCTTCCCGTGGCTGGCTGGGAAGAGAAGGAACAGGATGGATGGACAATGTGGGTGCAGGTCCCGCTGTGGAGCGCCGAGTCCCCAGCCGGCTAACCAGATGCTCTCCAGGTTGCAGAGGAGCTTTCGAGATGCTGAGGGAGGGGGTAACTTGTGGTGTGTCTTACTACCCTGTGAGTAGGGGTCTTCTAACCCACTCCTCCTGGAAGATGGTACCGAGAAGAGAAAGGAGGCGACAAAGGGACGTAAAGCAAGGGAATGAGGATGTTTCAGTCTGCAGGTGAGGGCAGGGGAGAGCAAGCTCGCTTCCCCCAGTTTAACACAAATACCCTGGTACGCAGGAAGGGGACTGGTAACAGCACAGAAAGAGCCTTCACACGAGGAACTCCCACGGCAGAGCTTCGGCAGGGGATGCTTTAACCCTAACGAGCCATGCTCTCGCCCTCCCACACCAGCCATCTCTGCAGCCCCCTGCCTAGGGACTTCGGGGAGGGGTCCCCTCCTCCCAGCCCCTGCCAGGGACCGCATCCTGCGGTGGGGGGCGGTGGGGCAGGAGGGGGACTCGCTGGTGCAGGAGTCATCCTGCACCCCAAGAGGATCCGACACTGATGTTGGTTTATCCTTGAAAGCTCTTTCGGGCTTGCTCGCTCCTCAAGAGCTCCGAGCCTCTCAGCTTACTCAGAGGGCCTCAAAAAAACCAATTTCAAAGTAAATACATAAGAAATAAAAAAGAAAATGCCATGCCTCCGTGGACTGATGAAAGAGGCAGGTACTTGTAAAGGATGAGGTAAGTACAAGCCGCCCTTCAGACTCACTTTGTATTCATATTTTACAGTTCCTGCCTTTTCTTTTACACAGGCGACGGCTTTTCTCCCCCTCCACGGGACTGAGCTCATTTCACTCAGAGCAAGAATGCAACCAGAGTTTTCTCGAGGTGGTTCCCCCCCCCTTCCTCTCTCTCTCTCCCCTATAAAACAAACATCTGCTCCAAATTTTCAGCTCGCTCTCTGAGCAAACGCTGAATTTTCTGACGTGTTTCAAGGCAAACAGATCAATTAGAAGCTGCCCCATAACCCCCCAGCACGTGAAGTTAGGAACGCAAGACCCTTTTATATTAAAAAAGAATTACGTAACACAGGAAGTTTAAAAAAAAAAAAAAGAAAATGCATGAAGACAACTGACTCGAGGGATCAGCTCTACTTGGCTTTGGGTGATTAGCAAAAAGAATAGAAAATTATTAGAGCTCTTCCCATCGTAACAGCTCAGCCCTCTGTGGAGTTGATTAAAACGCGTTGGTAATTGGAGCTGGCTGCAACCTTCTTGGATAAAAAAACCCAAATATTAATTGAAAAAAATGACTTTTTTTTTGCACTAGCTGGGATTGCATTTTGCAGTTTCACTTTTGAACACGTACAGGAGGAGGAGGAGGCCGCTTTGCAAAGGAAAAGGCTCCTGCTCAGCCAAAGCTGCTCACGGTGGGGAGGCGAGGGGGACACGCACGATGACAACGCACACACAAGGTCACTCCACGCAACGCTCACCAGGCGCTACACCGGGGTCACGGAGCAAGGGGACAGCCCCGTGGTACCACAGCCCGGCTGGTGGGCCGGGGGAAGGCGAGGCTGGGCAGTTTGGTGGTGGCCATCGAGGCTGGCTGGTTGCCTGCACGTCCACGGCGTGTGGGTGATGCCACCCACCCCATCGAACGCAAGCGACTCCCGGGTCAGCATCCCCCTGGGCCAACCTCACCGCCGCTGAGCTGCTGTTCAGCACTCAGTGCTTTGTCCGTACCTGCCGAAAGCACCTTCCAGGGGCCGGCTCAGATGCCACTCGCTTCAGTACCTTGAAATGAAAGATGTCCCATCCCCACCAAGCGCCAGCGGAGCTGGCAGCCACGCACCCGCTCACCAGGAGCGGTCAGCACACGGCCAGAGACGCATCGAAGGAGGATGGGGTTTCCCCGGACCCTCCTCCAGGCACGCTCCCCTCCAGCGTGGTGCCCACTGTGGTGGCCTGAAGCCTGCTCAGGCTCTGCTCCCCTCTGAGCCCCAGGTCAGCACAAAGCCGAGCACCCCCAAAATTCAGCTTCTCACGAAGGCAACCAACGGGTCGACTTGCAACCACCCAGAGCTCGGAGAGCTGACAAGCACCAGCAGACACACACCCACCGACGGTGGGGAGGCAGCAGCTCCGCGCCAGCACCCACAGCGCTGTTGCAGCCCCGAGACCAGCAGCACCACGCCAAGGATCCACAACTGTGACCGTGCCCAGAAGCCTTCTTCTCCCAGCGTGCCGTGGCTTTAGCCCACGTGCCTGAAGCACCCGGGGATGAGCCAATGGGTCTCTGTTCCCTGGTGCACTGGCCACCACGCAGCAGAAGGCTTCCCGAGCTGCAGCCATGGGGCCTGTGCTCTTTCCAGCAGGGTCAGTAAGGGAGCCAGGTGCCTCAGCACAGCTGTCCTCGGGACAAACACACATCTCGCTTCTGCAAAACCCACCAGGTGCAGAGAATGGAGCACAGATGCTCCACGCTGGTGTTCGCGGAGACGGACACCTCTCCATGACATGGACACCCACACAGACGTGCCCTGAGTCCAAGACCTCCGTATGTGACACACTGCAGATACTCATCTGTCCTGAAATGGTTAAAAACCCAGGATCATTCCCACTTATACAACTAACTTGTGCCCAGAGGCCTTGGTCTGAAGCTCCTTCCTGGTCTCTGCATCTCAATTAACAGAAGAACATTCATTACCGACTCTTGACCGCAGCAGTCTCTGACCTGAGCAGCCCCAGCCATTGTCCGTGGAGGTGCTGTTCCACACCTCACCTGCTGGCAGCTCTCCTCTGCCCACGGCTTCACGCCTGTTGCAACCCAGGGCCAAAGTGGTACCGCTGCAAAAAGCAAACCCCAATCCACCTGCCAGCCCTGACCTCGTGCTCCTCGTGCCAGCACAGCTCGTCTTCATGGGGAGAACATGGTCCTCGCTCGTGGTTGAACTGCCCTGCCTGACCCCAGACTGCTTCCCCGTCCGATTCCCACCACGGCCACGTGAACACTGAGCCAGGACAGGCTGGTGGGATGATCCAGGAGGGGAACACATCAGTGTATTTGCCACGTGACGTGGAGCTGTGACGCACCTGGGTTTTCCCAGGCATCCTTTATCCACCCAGAAAGCGCATCCAGATAAAAACAGGGAAGCTGGCCAACAACCTGGTATTGCCGGCCATCGATCGCGCGGCTTTGCCTCGCCTGACTAGACACACAGTCACCGTTTGTGTACACACGCCGCCATTTCCACCTGGAGCTCCCACGCTTCTCTCCAGGAAGCGTTCAAGCCAAGCTCTACTTGTCAGCCCCGAGCAGGAAGAGGATGGGTGCTGTGCAGGGTGCTGGGTGACACCAGAGGGTCTGAGGACAGGGTGAGATGCTCAGCTGTGGAGGAAAAGTATCCGGAATCGGAGAGATGGGGCTGAAGAAACGGCAGCTCTTCAGGCGCAGGACCTGTCCCTCCCGCGAGGCCCATCTCGCCTCTCGCGGGGGCCGCACGCACGGTGGGGACGTCACTCGCCTTGGAGGAGTGACCCAAAGAGCCCACCGCCACCAGCCCCCAAGTAACATTCCACTGTGACATTTCAAGGGACGCGAGGGGATTGGCTGTCCCTTGTCCACCGATGCGTATTTTTCTTTTGCCAGAAACCTGTGGATTTTATTATTTTTTATTTGATCATCTCGATCCCTGGGACTGGCGCTCTGCTTCTGCTGACCTGCTCTTGGCGGTCTGCACAGCGCAAGAAGTCCTTGCAGCCACGGCATTATCGTCATCGTTACCACCACAGTTCTGGTACAGAACTGACGGTTCTCCCCGTTTCCCCGAAGTGAAGGCCTGCCCTCAGCAACGATCGCCCCACGCAGACATCACGGGGACCTCTGTGGGGCCACGGACCCGCGCGGTCTGCAGACCCGCAGGAAGCAGGGCCTCGCCAGCGAGACAACGGGCGCTTCGCCCTCGTTGAAGAACGACTCAAACCCAGGGTCAGCGCAGCGCCGCGCTCTCCTCCCTCTCCCACTGCCCAAGGCCACTCTGGGAATCATAGAATCACAGAATGGTTTGGGTTGGAAGGGCCCTTAAAGACCATCCAGTTCCACCCCCCCTGCCATGGGCAGGGACACCTTCCACTAGACCAGGTTGCTCCAAGCCTCATCCAGCCTGGCCTTGGACACTTCCAGGGAGGGGGCATCCACAGCTTCTCTGGGCAACCTGTCCCAGTGCCTCACCACCCTCTCTGGGAAGAATTTCTTCCTGATATCCAATCTAAACCTCCCTGTTTTCATATTGTACCCATTACCCCTTGTCCTGTCACTACAGGCTCTTGTAAAAAGTCCTCTCCCAGCACCCTTGTAGCCCCTTCAGGCACTGGAAGGTGCAATAAGGTCTCTCCTTGGAGCCTTCTCTTCTCCAGGCTGAACAAGCCCAACTCTCTCAGCCTGTCCCCATAGGAGAGGGGCTCCAGCCCTCGGAGCATCTTCGTGGCCTCCCCTGGACTCGCTCCAAGTGGTCAATATCCTTCTGATGTTGAGGGCTCCACAGTTGGACGCAGTAGCGTGGGAAAGGTAGCTGGGAGATTCCCATCCCAGTATGGATGCCCGGGGCTCCTTCCCAATCTGCCCGGGCAAAAGCTAGAGGACTCCAAGGGTCTTGGGGCAAACCAAAGCCTCACACTGGAAGTACCAACATTTTAGGGTCCTGCCACAGAGCCATGACCATCACCTTCACCTGAGCGCCCTTGGCAACACTACCGGCACCCAACCTCTCCACCCTGGGTCAGCAGCACGTGCCAGGAGAGACGCCAACCCCTCCTCGGCCTCGCTGCGCCCCGGTCGCATCCCTCGACACGGGGATGGCCGGCGCCAAGGCCAGCGCCAGGATCGACGTCACATCGCCTTCGTCCGTGTCCCCTCTTCCTCGCCTCCAGCGTGGAACAGAGACACTGTCCTCGCGCTGGCGCGCGTGGGGGTGGGAAAGGTAATTTAAGAGAAACAGCAGTAACCTAGGAAACCAACGCCGAGGTTAAAAGTTTCCCAGCGCGGGGCCTCCCTCCTCTCCCCCTTCCCACCCGTCTGGGTGGTTTTGCGCTCACAGTTCTTACGCATCTTTTCCCCTGCCCTCCTGGTGCGGGAGCTGCACCCCGCGCCGGGCCGAGCGGGCGCGCTGCTCTGCCCCACCCG
>NW_010235758.1:0-1289 GCF_000690775.1 Eurypyga helias
AAATGATTAACGCTGGTATCATCCCTGCCCGCCCACCCGCTCCCGTCTGTTCACTTCGCTTCAGGCGCCCTGCCACGCGCAGAGGCACCGGTGAGCTCCACAGGGGACAGGGGTGACCGTGCGCAGCCCCTCGCCGTGCCGGCAGCATGGTGCTCCTGTCACCGCCAGTGCCGGCTCTGGGCTGCCACTGGAGAGACGGGGACTGCCCTCCTGATCCGTCACAGCCCGGTGTCTGGCCCTCGCTGCTCCCCTCCTAGTCTGCCAGGGCCCCGAGGGGACACGGCGCTGCAGCCAGTTGATGCCACAGCGCGGTGGAAGCTCGGGAGCCAGCACGTGCCCACATCATTCCTGAGCCCCGGCTGCTCTTCTCCCACCTGGAATTTATCTGCAAGGTGCGTGGAAGAGGTTTGCAGGTCTTGGTCTCTGCCCAGGCTGAGACGGTCAAGTAGCCCAGACTCCTTAGGATTTGCCACCCAGCAGCGCTGGTCCCTCTGCATCCCTCCTGGCATGGCCGGGAGGACCCCAGGCCCATGCAGGGCACAGCGTTGCCCAGCGGCACCGGGGATCCCCAGTGTGACGGGGCTATGGCTCCCCTGGGGCAGGGGGGTCCCCATCGACTCAGCCCAGAAGTTAGCTGTGGGACTCCCATCTCGTGCTCTGTTGGGATGTGATTCCAACCCACTAATCACACTGATCATGCTGATTGCTTCTTCCTGACCTCCCTCCGTGGTGGTAATGCTTCTCCTCAGAGCACCCCAGTGATTTTATGTAGCCAAGTGAAAGGTGGGGGTAGTCGGGAACCTCTCAGACCCAGGGAGCTGTCGAGAGGATGGGAGCTTGAGCAGAGGAAGGAATACTTCACAAGTTTTCCATGACAGCTTTCTCAGAAGCCAGAGGACAGCCTGTGCCCGGCTCTACGCGGTGGGCTCTTCGGGAAGTTCTCTCTGCCCGCTGCACAGGCTTTGGGCAGAGCTCTCTGTGCAACAGGAGGAACGGGAGATCAGGGAACCGTTCCCTTCAGCGCTCGGGCGTGCGTGGACTTGCAGGGGTGCCGTTTGAGGCTCTGCCGACCTTGTTAAAGCTCACCGTTTGATCCCGTCCGATACCCCCTTTACTTGGAGATAAGGTTTTGAGATGAGACACCAAAGAGAAGGAGCTTAAGGAAGGAGGAGAAGCGGGAGGCTGGCTGAGCACGCCCGCACCTGGCTCGCGGCAGGGGAGAGATGAAAGCGCGCGCTGGCACGGCCGGGGGATGGCCATGTGGGGTAGCAGTGGCGTGGCTGGGGCAT
>NW_010235759.1:0-202 GCF_000690775.1 Eurypyga helias
GCTGAGGCACATGGAGAATACGGAGGTGATTGCTGACAGCCAGCATGGCTTCACCAAGGGCAGATCGTGCCTGACTAACTTGATGGCCTTCTACGATGGGGTCACAACCCTGGTGGATAGAGGACGGGCAACTGATATCATCTCCCTGGACTTGTGCAAAACCTTCGAAAATGTCTGAAATGACATCCTTGTCTCGAAACTG
>NW_010235760.1:0-3231 GCF_000690775.1 Eurypyga helias
GGTCCCTAAACCCAGCGGTGCGCCGTCTGCCCGCTGCTCCAAGGCTGCAGCAGGAAGCCAAGCAGCAGCGTGCCATTAGCACCTGCGTTAAGCACGGGCAGATAAAGAAACAGAGCTTTTCGGTTCATCTTTAAAGCAGGGAGGGCAGCTGCAAAATCAAACCTGGTGAAATTGCAGCGTACGCCGGTGAAGGTATTTTACTTCGGCCACGGTGCCCTACTTCACACCCCTGCCTTCCCGTTATGGCACGCGTGCCTCTTGGCCTCTTTGGGGCCTTAGCGATCCATAAGCAAACGAAAAAATCTGTCACCGCGTAGAATACCTCTCCTATAACACAGTTTATAAAAGGAAGGGGACATCTTGTTTACAGAGCTCCCCAGAATCTGTTACAGGGACGTAGTTGTAACAGAACCATCTATGTTTTATGAGGAAAAAAGGCCCTCCGTCTCATGCCTGATCGGCGGGCAGCCGGTGGCTTTCACCACGGCACGTTCACTACCTGCTCGCAAATCCGCCCATCCCGCCCCTGCAATAAAGAGAATACAGTTTCCCATCCTGTGTTGCAAGGACCTAATTCAGATATCACCCTGGCCTTGGTCAGCTGATTAAGCAGTAAACTGGTTTCCGTCTAATGTGTTACCTATTTCCTTATTACTAGCAGATATAACTTATTACCTTATTTACCCCAAGGATATAGTATTTTACACAGTTTGGTTTATGAAAACATGCCTGTATTACCAATGCAGCATCTCTTCCCTCCTTCTCTCCATTTGTTGACTTCACTGCACCTCGTATTGTATCAAAACCCTAAATCCTTTGGAACAGCGGTGTGGAAAGCCAACCAAAACCCGACGGTGCTGGCCCCCGGCCCAAGCATGCAGGAGTCCCAGCGCGAGCGCTGCCTTATGTGCCACTCTGTACCACCACAGGGTAACCTTGCCCTTTCTTCCAAGATAATCTTAGATGTCCCGGACTGTACACTGCTGCTCCTGCAAGCAGTAACTGCTCTTGCGTAACCTGCCTGGGTTTGAACGATGATATGGATGGGGTTACTTCTCTGCTTATGAATTACTTTGAATTATAAGTGTGATTATTCATTAATAATGCCGGAGATATTGCTAGTAGCCTGCGTCAGTGTACAAATGGAGAACTAAAAATTTGAGCGTGGCTCCATGAACCACTGTCAAACCTTGGGTTAGACCTCACTATTCCTGATGAATACTCATTCACTCTAAACTTCCCTCTTCCTTCTGTTTCTGACCGTGTCTTTGGTGTTTTTACTGACGAATCTTCTTTTGGCTGCACTTTGAATAGGTATTTGTAATTGTTCCTATTAACCCATGTGATTGCGACTCAGTCCTCTTTATGCTGTTGCCTCCTCATCACCGTTTCCCTCTCCAAGTCAGCAAACAGTGCTCACGGCACTACTTTTAATGGAGGATCACTGCAGATTTCCGCACATTTGCGGTAAAATAGACATTTACAACTAAGAGGAACAAATAAACATTAAATATGTTCACATGTAATGACTAGAATGCCTTTTAATTGACTGGCCAGTGTTTCATCTGTTACAAAGCCAAAGTGAACATGCAAATGACGTGGTCAAGGAGGAGGGTTACTGAAGATAAGAATAACAGAAATCTAACACATACTTAATTTTAGCTTATTTTCAGAGCCAGTAAGGAAAAAAAAAAAACACACCCCAACCAAAAACCAAAACCAACAAACCTTGGTTTTCAGGTGGTTTTTCCAGAACCCAATAAGAAACCTACCCACTGCACGGGGAATGTCTGTGCAGACTGCCACTGAATTCGTTAGATGTTATTTATTAAGGCCGACCCTAAAGCAGATGCAGTCACTCAGCCACGCTGAGTTGCAGCAATCATTTACTTAACGCTGACTTCTTACACTAGCGTGTTAGCTTACGATGAGGAAGTGCATTAACTGTTCCCCCACCAAAAAAATCAAAGCACCTAATCACTGGAAATGTCATCAACTTCCACTGCCTTGGGACCTGCTTGCAAATAGGCCCACATTTGTGCGTCATGCTTTCCTCATCTCTCTCTCCCAGTGCTCTCTTCATACATTATTTCATATGCTCAAGAACTACGCATAGGATAAGAACTACTGGAATAGGATACGTGGTGTTTTCTCGGAGGGGGAGAGGGTTTAAATGTTTCAGACCGGTTTCACCTCCCATTTTCTGCGGTTTTGGCAAACCGATCATCTTCAAAAATAGTGTATGGAACATGTTGCTGAGTAATCTCTAATACTTCGACTCAGCAAGTCACTCAATGGACGAGTTCCACTGAGAGAGCTTAGCAGCAAGAACGAGTTTCTGGGCTTGTCCTCATGCTTTGTACCTGAACGTCTTTTCTCGCTAAGATGATTGTCTCCCGTTTTCGATACTGCTTTCACACATTTGTGTGTAAGCAAGAGAAAAGAAAGATTAAAATAAATATTTGACAGGCTCGTGGGTAAAACAAGCAATGGATTATTTTGCAGGTGGGTTGCAGTTGTCCTTCATCCACAGGGGTACGTGAACAAACAACAACTACCAGTAACAATAGGTAACAGTCGCTGCCATGGAAAGTTTTCTTACTGTGTAGAGATCCAACTGATACTCTGGTTAAAGTCCTCTTTTATTTGCCCTGCTGTCACGTAAGAAACATAATTTTAAAAGGTAAAAGGTAGGTCATTATCCTTCCTTCAACCCAAGTCTCTGTGAAGCTAATGCTGGAAGGCAGCTACTGAACACAGAAAGGGGAAGCTAGAACCCTTTTTCTTAAGCTACCGCCTTATATTTTTTGACTGTCCCAATACAGTTTAGGAATTGACTGAACACAACGATACAGAAGCATCCTGCATGATTCAAGTAGTAACATTTGTGTAAAATCAAACATACTCGCTGCTGGATCACTCGGTTCTGTAACGCACCCAAAGAAGCTTTAAGTCATTAAAACTTGCATCTTTTAAACTCTCACATTTCAGGAGGGCTTTAAACAAGACCTTAAAAATTTTCAAGCCTACCTCAACAAATCTAATCATAACACAAAGAAGTATTTTGCAATGTATTGTCAACACCAGATACCCTGTGCATCAGTCCTGGAGGCTGGAAGCAGAGAACAGACGGAGAAAACTACAATCATGTACTGTGTGTGTTTATTGTTACAGTAAAGTTTAAGACTGAGAGAAACTAACTGACAGAAAAGAACTTGGGGGTACTGGTGG
>NW_010235761.1:0-295 GCF_000690775.1 Eurypyga helias
GGGGACACTGGGATGGTGGAAATGGGGCACTGGGATTGGGACACAAGGCACTGGGAATACTGGGATGAGTGCCCCTGGGGTTGTGGGGACACTGGGACACACTGTACCGGGACAGACCCACCCCGGGGGCACTGGGAACACTGGGACACCCCTGTGCATAACCCTCCCCTTTCCCCCTTTCCCAGTTCATCCCAGTAGAGCTCCAGGGGGACGGGGGGGTCACGCACTTGTCGGAGAGGACCCCGAAGAGGCCGGAGCCGAGGAGGATCCCGGCCATGTAGATGGATTGGGCCAC
>NW_010235762.1:0-677 GCF_000690775.1 Eurypyga helias
AGATGATCGTTGTAGCTCCCTTCCAACTGGAATAGTCTCCTCTGTTCTGTGTTTTACCTGAGTGTCGGGTTGTTGTTATATCACTGTTACTGACTATGCCACAGTAGAATACCTGCTTCTAATATTGCAGAAGTATAAAAAAATATACCATGACTGGATTTGTGACTGTAAATATTCACATTCGTAGGATGATCAGCGTGTCTAAGCAGTTTCTTCTGGCTTAGTTAGAGGCTCATATATGGTCAAATTTACTTTTTGAAATGTTCCTGTCTGTCGCTCTTACCTTAGGAAATGGTGTAATTTGTGCACAGCGTAAGAAAATTTGTCTTGCTGTAATTGAAAGTTTTAAATTATTTTTGTAAACGGCAGTTAAATGCCTATTTACTTTAGTCCTAAGTAAATAAAACCTCAGAAGTGCTGCCTGTCTTAACATCCGCATAGTTCATAATGCCTTTTGAGCTACTTGGCTGTAATGTCTATTACCATTCTTGTTGGCTAAAAGTATGTTGTCTTATATGCCATTTGCTTATAAAGTTGTGTAATATTCCACCAAGGGTCACCATGTTAGCTAAATACTGAGACATACCTTGATACAAAGGAAGTTTTGAGAGTTAAAATATGTGCCGTTATATGTTTTGGTTTGAAATTCATGGGTCTTTATGGATATAGAATCACAG
>NW_010235763.1:0-12865 GCF_000690775.1 Eurypyga helias
AGGATGCTGTCTCTGCCCCCTCCCCACCCTCAGGAGTCACCATCCTGGGTGGGTGGGGGCCGCAGCCCTCTCCGTCCCGCGCGGCAAAGTCGGGGTACGGTCACCTGTGAGTCACCACTGAGCGTGCGAGACACAAACGGGAGATCCTTGTGTTCCCATGTCACAGGGGCTCCTGCCAAGCACCGCACATCTGGAACAGCTGTAAACAAAGCAGGGGAAGCCGGAGAGCAGCTGGGGGCAGCGGGGACCTCCAGCTTTGCAAAAGGCACGCGGGGGGGGAAGGGGTGGAAGCACAGAAGCGCCACGTGGAGTCCAGAGCTCAAGCAGGATCACCCGCCACTTCCTCTGGAAGCCCCTTGGCACAGCGGGCCATCCTCCGTGCCAGGTGAGCCGGGGTCAGAACTTGCATGGACACACTGCCTGCTGCTCTGGTGCCTAAGCCACTGCTCACTAAGACTCCCGCGACAGCCCCCGGCCTCGCTCGCTGTCCCCCATCATTGCTTCACCAATCCCCACCTGGAAATCGCACCCTCCACGCTCTGTCGGCAGCACCAAGACCAATTGCTATGAGCACGGCTCCAGGGCGATGTGGCCTGAACAGAGAGGTCTATGGGTGCGGTACATATGAACCCGTAAAACGCGAAGCTGTATCCTGAGAAACTCACATCCTTGTAGCCGAAATACATCAGCTGTGCCCAGAAAAGCTAAATGCTTGATGTCATACCCGGACTCTTGGCAAAACTAGGAAGAGCACTCAGGGATTCAGGCTCCTGTTTCAATATCTTAATTACGTAATTACCCTCACTCAAATCGGGTGATGTGGCATTCGATCCAGCTTCCTTCACATTCCTCGTGCCGTCCGTGCCTCGCAGTGCCCACACCAAGGCAGCCCACAGAACCTTAAATAATCCCAGAGCGGCGTGGGGGCTCAGGGATGGATAGTGGGACGCCGAGCAGGAGCAGCGTCCCCAGAGCACCCGGTGGCAGGTGATCCAGCACAGGTACTACTGCTGCCAGCACCTCTCTACAAAACAATCCCTCCTACTCTCACAGACCAGGAGCTGGGACCTCCCAAGCTCCATTTTCCGCTCCCTGAGAACCTGGGCAAATCCTCCTCCAGACCCCACGCCGCTGGCAGCTTTTCCGGGCACCCCCAGGAACGAGCAGCACAGCCGGACCTCAGCCTGGCAGCCCTGCTAAAAACCTCAAGGCCCCGAGGAAGGAAAAACGCACGAGGGGAAAGAGCTGGGAAAGAAGAGACTTGCATGGAAAAAGCGAGAGCCACTGATCCTCTTTGGATGGCGTGTGGGGTAAAGCAGCTTTTAATGAGGGTGTTCAGAGCTCAGACTCGCCCCTTTCCAGACATGCCATTGAAGAAAGGGCCGAGACAAAGACGGCACGTCCTGCCGCCATGCCCCGCTCAGCCTCGTGCCTCACGGCACCCGGGATGGCTGTAGCTGGCAGTCAGGCCTGGATGGGCCCTTTGTCCGTTGCTTTTCCACGCCATGAATACACTAAAGCTTTAGATGAGCCGCTTCCTTTTCCAAACGGGAAATGGGTTTTCGGTATAAGCGTCCAGCTATCGCTGCTCACCGTTCCTCTCTCCTGGCGTACGAAGCCCCCGCGGTGCTCCGAAGGGCAAGGTGACGTGCAGGAGGCCTGGGAGTCTGCCAAGCATCGGGCACCACTGTCACCCCAGCAATCCTGCCTCTCCGCTGCGTGACATCTCGTCACAGGGAGCACAGCCCTCCCCGGAGCAAACCACAGTCCACAGGGGCTGCCCAGGGGAAAGGATCCCCGCTCACAGCCGTGCCACAGCCCCCATGAATCCCTGCAGGAAGGGGCCCCGGCAGCGCGAGGATCCAACGTGAGACATCAGCAGAGCTCCGCTGGTCCTGCTGTCTCCTAAGCCCTGCTCACCTCCTGCTCTGCCGTTTTCCACCGGCCTTGGCAGGAGAGCGGGCAGGGAAGCAGGCCCGGAGGGCCACAGGCTCTCCTCCCAAAATCTCTTTGGCACCGAAGAGCGGCACAGCTCCAAACCTCTCATTTCTGTGAGAGCCCCCCTGCAGCTCCCCGCTTCCCCCGGGACAGGCTTGGCTCAGCACCTACGATTAGTATCAACTGTACTTTCCAGGGGGGGTAATTAGTTCAGGTGAGGCAACTACGGATAGTTGGCTGCTGCCGCCCCTCTTGGCAAGCGCCCGAATCCCAAACAAGCAGCTCACGTATCAAAGGGGCGGCCTGCTCCGCAAGCAGATCCACCCTGGCCCCGTGGCCCCATGCCGGGGGTACCCACAGCTTTTCCTGCTAGAAAGTGGGGAAGCCTGGAGCATGCGGCACAGCTCGCTCGCAAGCGCTCCCCGTTTTCACCGTAGATTTTACGCACCCTGAACAGCTCTGTGCGGTGGAAGAATCCCTGAAGCGCTGTGCGGGTGGCGTTCCAGAGCCTGGCACAGGGTACATGCGATGCACAGCATCCTCTCTTCCAACCAAGGTGTCCAGGAGGGAAAGCAGTTGCCTAGAGGTGGGTGGAGGGCAGGAGCCTCAAAGAGAAGAGAGCGGGAGAGGGTAAGACAGCACCGTGCAGAAGGGGCGGGAGAGAAGGCCGATTCATACACCAGAGTTGGTTTATCAGCACGGGCAGATGGGATCCCAAGTAAACTCTCAAGTGAAGTAGCAAAATAAAACACTTCAGCCATTGAAAACCAGACGGGTCAAAGAGCCCGCCGAACAATCCTGCATTGTCCAGGGAGCCAGGAAACACATTTATTGGGTCACCCAGGCCATCTCCAGTTTCAGTGAAATTGCCCTGTTCTAGGGATGGTTCCAATGCTCTCCTCTGGCACTGCCACTGGTCTCACTGGGCAGCGGAAACCGCAGGGAGCGGAGGGAAGCGCAGGAAGCGGAGGGGTCCAGAAGAAGGTCTCACTTTTTCAAGGTTTGGGGAAAAGCACTGAGGGAGGACACTTCCCAGTGTGGATTCCCCTGGACTGAGGCTGCTCCAGTGGAGGAAGAGAAACACCCCCCCTTCGGCTCACACAGCAAGAGACTTGCAAACAGGATCAGCGCTCATTCCTCCAGTGCCGAGGGAGTTGGCAGCCAAACGCCCGACGAGCCCACGCTGCTTCCCCGTTATGCTTCAGGCCCTCGCTAAGGCCCCGAGGACAAACGGCTTTGCCAAGCAGTAGCGCCCTCGGCTTCCCAACGGGATTCCCCTCCCCACCTTTTACATCCCCAGCCCGACTGCTTGTTGCTCAGCCAGGAAAAGCGGTATCACACACCTCTCCATCCTCAGAGCTGGCGAGACACCTGCATTTCTGAACGCGGGGACCGCCGCAGCACCCAGACACGGCCGGCACCGCAAGGCAGGGTGCCACCGGAACTGCGGCCAGGAGACACCAACACCTCGGGCACGGCTTGGCCTTGACTCCCTGCAGGCACCCAACAGCCCTGGGCATCCAACACCACTCACAGGACACGGGTCCTAGTCTGGGTCAGCCCAGACACCCCAACTGGGGTAAAATACAGGGATAAGAACATCTGGAAGATGCCTTCTAACGCTGCATAAAGCAGCCAGCCCTGCAGAGCTGCAGCCTCCGGGGCGGGAGGGAGCGGGCGTTAGTCCTGCCGAGGTGCTGGGAGCATGCTACTCATCAGAGAAACAGAGCAGCCTGCAAAGCAGCAACTGCAGGGGGGTTTGAATCTGTTCCTAGTACAAAGCAGGGCAGGAGAGCTTGAGGAATTACTCAAGGAAAACCACCATTCCCAAGCAGGTACCCCCAGAGGAGAAAGCTTGTAGGAAATGCAAAATCCAGGATGTATGTCTCCCTTTCCTTGCATTTCTCACCCGCCGCGATACACCCTGGAAGCTCGCCGCAGGGGGAAATACATAGCAACAGGAGACAAGAGGGGCTCACAGTCCGACTGCAGTCCCAACCCCGCGACAGAATCCTTTACTGGTTCTGCCAGGCTTGAGGCGCACGTGGGGTTGTTTAGTTTTTCAGCCCTCAGCGCACTCATAACGAGCCAGAGCTTGCGACGCCAGTTAAACCCAGATTGCACCGAGAACATTTAACAGTTTCAAACTTGCCTGCTGTACGCAATGAGTTCAGACACACTGACTCTCCCAGCAAGAATCCACGTTCAGCACAAATAATTTAGGACACCGGATTAGTCTCAAGTGTAGTGACTAACTCCTAGAAACTTTTACAATACTTGTAAATCCCACTTGTCAGGGCAGCACCTGGAAATTAAATGAGAATCATCCCCAAGACGAGTTAAACAGTACCTCGCCGCTTCCAAGGGTAGTTGTGACAGGCTAGTGCCACCTGCTGGGAAGCTGTCCTCCAGCCCCCTTGCTCACTTTCATCCTTCCTGTTCCATGCCTTGCCTCCGGGAAGCTGGAACAAGGCAGCAACCACCCGATCAACACCAGAAAAAGCAGAAAGGGCTGGGTAGCTCCTTCAGCTGCTCAGCCCTACAGATAATTTTCCAGGCATAGGCCAGGCCACCTTACACTTCAGTCAGAAGGGATAGATGGAGGCTCATCCGCAAGAGGAATGTGCAGACCAACACCAAGATACTCCGCAGCCACCTCTGCTCGTTACTGAGCTGGTTTACAGGTAACCAGGAAGCTGAGTGGTAACGCATCCCCATACAGACCCTGGGAAGATGTTTGTCACACAACAGCTCCAGCTCCTCACGCCACCCCGACTCTGGTAGAGACAAACATCCTCACCAGTGTCCACAGGCAGCGGGAGCTCAGCCCACCAGCTTTGTTTGTAACTGGTCAGGGAGAGAAGTTGGACAAACTGTCCTTCTCACAGAGGTGGTCACTCCGAGAGGGTCACCAACAGCCAGGCCAGAAACACCAACACCACACCCCGAGGACAGGAGGGCCAGCTTCCCAGAGACACATTTTGATCTCCTTGATGAGCACAAGCGCACCAAGGTCCCTTCAGACAAGAGCCCTTTGACCTTAGGTCTGCACCAACAGCCCTGCTACAGCCAGTTTGACAGTGCTGCTGCCGGCACAGAAGGGCAGAGTAGGAAGAATTCCTTCAACCAGCCTAAAGACCAGGCCTCCAACCAGGACGCTGCCAGCTCAGGACACAAGCGGGGGGCTGCAGAGACGCAGACAAGACTCTAGCATGAGCCCTGACAAATCAAAACTGATTGGTCCAGTATCTCACTGGTTTGGCAAGATGAATGACTTCTACATACACGACCCAGCAAGATACTGCCAGCTCTCAGCAGAACCAACTCCATGTAGGATGTACTTATTTTTATTTTTATGTATTTAACACCAAGACGACAGCCATTTTGACGGGAATCATTTTGCCTCTGGTGCACAAGACATTCAGAGCCAGAGGGAACATCTCACAGTCCACAGCTTCGCTATTTCCAACCTGCAGGGACACCTCCTAGTAACGGATCCAGTACATGGCACTGCGGATACGGTTGTAATCCAAGAGCTGTTCAATAGGACCTGAGTGAACAGAACAAGAGTTAGTCACTGGAGACGCACGTTAAATCCCCGTGCAGTTTCCCATGGTCTTAAAGCAGATGGCAGAGCAGGCTGTGCTCACAGTCCAGAGCGGCCATGCACAAAGTCAGGCAACTAGAGCTCAAAGCTGCAGCGGGAAGACCAGCAGATACCGTCTCCCGACAAAGAAACCATTTCTTGTTCCCTCACACCCCTCCACAATGCTCACTACAGCTCCACATGTGAATATGAAGTACAGGAGCCTCCAAGTCATGGACATTTTAGCTAGTTCATTCCAACTTCTTGTTGAAAAACAGTCTCCCTTTCTCAAGCTGCTCCACTTTGAAGGCCAGAGGAAGCAGCTGCGTGGGGGACGGGAATCCACAACACACAGGAAGGAGGCAGCACAGCAGAGCTGAGCTGCTCAGGCAGGTTTTCTACGAGGAATTTGTCCTTGGTCAGACAGACATGCCATGGCAGCACAGGAGACTCAGGTCCCTTCACCTCCCTTACATAAACCACCGTGACCCCAGGGTAAGGACACCTGGCAGACGCCGCTGGGTCCGCACCCAGCCATGGGAATCCCAGCCTTAGTCACTGCTCCAGAGCGAGCAGGAAGGTGGGAGGACAGCCAGCAGCTCGCTGCCACCGCATCGCCATCACCACGGGTTTGATCTCCTGGCAAATGTGCCGTGGCACATCCAACGTGCAGATGTAGGAGGATACCAGCCAAGAAGCAGAGCAGTTAGGAGGCCAGAACAGACACGTGAAAAGTGCCTGCAGCTCACTTCCTCTCAGCTCCTGGTTTCTGAGCTACCATGTACTAAACACCACGTACTACTTACCAACTGCTGCGATCGCTGGGCATTTGTCATAAATGTATTTACTGCAGACCTCTCTCACCATGCTCGCATCAACGGCCTAATGAACATCAAACAAGCAATTAACAACCCTTATCAAAGTTGGAAGTTACTGCTGCCATCACAGATCAGCATCATTAAGAAGACACCGTCAGACCCTTGGGGGCTATCCGCGCCAACCGCGCAGCTCTTGTCTGCAAGGATGGCCGATGTTCCACACAGCGTATTTTTCAGAGGGTAAAGGAGACGTGGCAGTCCAAACTCTGCAACCTTCCAAGGGATACAGTGGCTGCACCATTACACAAACTGAATGCTGGCCACCTCTAGGGAAACAAAGGAATTTCAAGTTGTGATGTTTAATACCGGCCTATGCCCTCTTTCTGGGATGGACTGAATCCAGACACAGGGATACAAGATACACTGAGTCTGTGCCCGAGATTCGGGCATTTATATCCATGTCTGTGAGCAGACAGCCCAAGTCCAGGCAGCCTGACTATGGGATAAGGGAATCTCATGTTACTGCAGCAAACTAAGGCCAGAAAATCCCAAAACCAGCCATGCGCAGGTACCCCAAACAAAGAGATACCTACAGCAATCCTGGCATCCCACTCGTCCAGAGGGATACGGCGTCCGTAGTTCAAGAGGTGGCTTCCAATATTTTCACACACTGGTGTGGTACCTAGATGGTAAAGACATCACACGGTCAGCACAGCAGAAATAACTGCACAGCCCGACCATCACAGCAGACAGAAGCAACTCTCGCCATTAAACCGGCTTCTAAAGAAGCACCACCCGCAGTTTCCACTCGCAGTGGCTCCAGACGGAGTCAGGCAATGCTTCACGTGTCTCTGACGTGCTACAGCCAACGCTGACCAGCCTGAGGGTCTCAGCTCTAACTTCACCAGGCAGCACGTTGTTCACTCTCAGCAACAGAGCGACAAGAAGCTCAGTCAGAACCAGCCTGGAGCACAGCAGGTTAGGGTCAGTGGCTTTGACAGCACGACAGGAGGAACCACAGAGCGGGAGAAAGGAAGTTTTGCCCAGTGCCTGCCAGCAGTACTGCAGCACGTAGCAGAGCTCTTGCTCCCTGGGAGAGACACAAACGCTAACACTCCGAGAGCTGCGCAGCAGTCGATCCATAAACATAAACATACCATCCAGTTGAGCCACCATGGCATTTCGGAGATAGTTCTTGGCTCTCTTCACCTCTGACTCCGTGGCACTAGTGCACAGACGCATCCTGGAGAGGAGATGGAAAGACTGCTCAAGCCCTTAAAGATATTTGTCTGCTCAGGCAAAAAGTGATCTCCTCCCTTTCCCAAGCCTCTGCAGAAATAAGCCACCATCAGCATCACTTGTCTTGCAGGCTGGAGATTCACTCCTGATCATCGCGGAGCAGCTAAGAACTGGGGAGCACTGAGCAGCAGGAGCCGAGAGAAGGAGCTCAAGCTTCCAGGCAGGGGATATCAGCCAGCAGGTTACACGCGGAGTTACACTCAAAGGTCTAAGCAACCCTGGTGCCAGCTCCAGCTCTTGCCAGCTCCGGCAAAGCAGCAAGAGGCCTGCAGTGCACTATTGCAAGAGAAGGCAGGCGTGTCAGCTATTCCCACGCACGGCGAGCTGCTATGAAAACTGATGCTGAAAGAACAGGACAGTTCTACAGAGTCTGTTTGGACTCCAGCTGCTAAATCCCTTCCTCCCCTGCCAACCGCAATGTCTCTAGGGCAAGGGCTAACTCCATCCGCTCCATACACAGCTCGGCTTGGAATCTCGGACGGAGCCCCAAGCCATTACTGGGATACACACGTATACAGTAAGACAGACGGACAGAATGCTTCCAAACGCTGGCATGACTCCAGCAGCATGGTATTTATCAGCCACAACAGGCAGGCACTCTGCCTGCTTTGCTCAAGCGTAACAAGACAATGGAGACATGGCTCCTGGGCACCTGGGAAAGCCTAGTCTCTAAGGAGTGATCTCACCTGCACACAAAAACCCAAAGCCTCAGTGCTAGTATTTGGGAGCACAAATTAAAAACCTGGAGTCCTAAAGAGATTAAAACGGCTCCTCAAAAGCCACATCCTATGACATTTATAGAAACCATTTACAGGATCTCTTAACCAGAATGCGAGTTACTGAGAACTCACACAGCTCAGCTCTCCGAAGACCTAGCACGCTGCCCTCCAGAGAGGGTCAGATCTCAAACAGGAACGTTCACCGAAGCTGTACTTACCACTCCCTCTGAGCACAATACATCATATCATCTATGGACAGAGGATCGGAAACAAAATGGAACCCAAAGAGGCCGGTATCGGAGTAAGAGGTGTTGAACGTCTGGAAGCTGTGGCAGAGATTATGCTCCACAGCAAGAGCAGCCAGCCTGCTGGACTGATTCTGTAAATAAGGAGATGCCATCAGCCCTTTCAGTCTTGCAGCTCCCTCACAGCTCAAATTCTTTCCAACTGTGCTGTTTTCACAAAGACCACAGACAAGACAGAGCGGAACACTTTGCTGAAGGAGGGCTTAATTTAGGCCCTTCATGTGGTCCACAGATGAGATTCACTGGTGGAAAAGCCACAGACAATGGTCTAAGAGTCCATCCAGCAAAACCATTTCCTTTCCCAGCCACAGACGGAGAGCTGGCACGCATACCGCCATGGGAGTGGGAGAAAACGGGAAGCACAAGCCCTCCCAAGAGCAGGGGTTAGCACAGTTATGCAGGCCAGACAGATTCCAGATAAGAACAGATGTAACACTGGGGTTTGAAATGAGTTCCACCTGCTTTGCAGTTGTCAGACAAGCTTGCAGCACGAGACTACAGACTGCTCTGTCCTGCTCCCATCTCCACCCCCGCTGATCGGTTAGTCTGTGAGGGTAGGAGTAAAGCTGCTGAGAATTATTCAGCTAAACCTCTTCCAAACTTAGCAGAGAAGGCCCAGTTCACCTCCCAGCATCACCTTTCAAGATGTGTCCTGGATTAGCCTCAGTTCCACTTCTATCCCACTTTCCAAGAGACTCCTGACCACTTCACAGCTGGAAGCTAACTGCAACAGCCTCCATAAGGCACAGTCAACCAGAGTCTCCGTAACATTCTGAACGACAAGGCTGCAGGCTCTCACCGTCACACTCACAAGCCTCTTACCTTACCACCTCCAAACGTGCGGTCGTAGCGTCCAAGGATGGCATTAGCCACGTTGAGGACGACGTTGTCCGGATCAGCCCACCCCGGCCCCTCCACGGCAAGAGCGATATGGGCCACAGGCAGAGCGTCATCTCTGGCACGGATCTACAGAACCACCAAGGAGCGAGGGAAAACGGCATGAGTGCTGTGGCGCTCTCTGCAGCCCGCTGCAAGGCCAGGCTGACAAACTGGAGGACTTGCTATCATCCCAGTGAAATGAAACAATGCCAGCCACTGCTGAGCACAAACCAGCTGCTCCAATATGAGTTTTCCCACAGATAACAGCCCCACATTCCTAATGGACTTGGGTTCTATCTAAAACCCAAGAACAGAATGGGTTGGTGCAATAAGCCCAAGAACAGCATGTAAGGGCACTACCAAGATGCTGCATCATCAGCTTCTCTGAGATAAACACAGATTTTTCTGCCCAAAAGCAGCTATAACTGCTTCCACATTCATTCAACAGTTGGGCAACAGCTGCTTTTGTTTTGGACCAAACCAACTTTACCTCGCTCCCTGTGAAGCGACAGCGTGGGAGGAGAGGCACAGCATCCTCTTTGTACTTAAAAGGCACTCCACTGAAGTGTTGCTTCGCTACATCTACCAGCTCTTTGTGGGAAATACCTGGAAATGGGAAGGGGAAAGATTTGCAGTCTTAAACAACTTTATTGAAGAAAATAATCTGATTTTACATTAGAGATGTCTGACGGGTTTGATCACCAACTTGAAATATACCCAGGCTTCCCAGAATCACAAGGATCGAGAACTTACCCCCAGCAGCTGCCAGGACCATACGAGGTGCCTTGAAGTGAGTATCAGCGTATGACGCGAGATCTGCCCGAGTCAGATGCCTAGGAAGAACACAGAGATACTCAGTACATCAGCATCTCTGAGAAGCAAGACTGCACTGTCTGTGTTCTCCCTCTGCTCTGAATCCAGAACACAGAGAAGGGAAATGGTGATCAAGATGGAGTTAAGGACAAACTTCAATACAGACTAGAGTACTGACCCTGGTCACTGAGCTACCAGTACCCCTATGGGTGTGCAGGCTCAAGGCCACTGCTTTAACGAGCACCCCCAGCTCTTAATCTAACAGTGTCAAACCGACAAGTATGTGAGAAGGTTCAACCTGGCCCTACAAACCCGCTGTTTGGCATGAGGGGGATTCTAGAGAACATGTGCAGCATTAGGTTTTTGTTAGTGCCAACGGGGACAACGGTCAAGACACGACGAGAAGCCCATGGGCACAGATCACCTCTGTCTACCGCCTGGTTTGCTCGTGCAGTCACACCCCCCGAGGCCAGAACCCCCAGGCTGTGTCCCGATCCAGCCTGTTGCTCACTTGATGTTCTCCGTGGTCCCCTCGACAGTGTGAGCCAGCGCAGTCCCCTGGAAAGCAGTGGCATGAAGGTAATCAAAGGCGACAGCCGTCAGGTTGCTGTCCATTTCTTTCAGCTCCTGAAGGATGACACCACGTTCCTTCTCGATCTGAGACTCCTCCAGCGCACAGTTCTGCACAATGTCAGCCAGCAGCTCTACAACTGTAACACATTCCCTGCGTTAGCAACCCTGCTGCCTGACTGCCACCCCGGGCTGATGAGAGGAGGAGAGGCACAGGCAGCAGGGGCACTGCAAGAGGAGCGAGCGACAAACCACACAGGGCAGTGCTCTCCAACTACCAACTAGACCCTCCAGCTTACTGCCCAGCTACAGCTTTATCCCCTGCTCTGTTGTCAGAAAGGATGCTGGCGGGAGAGAAACACAAGCACATGCGCTTGCTTCATCTGTAACCCCCGAATCAGACTTTGCTCGCTGGCCATCCTACCTTTAGGCATGTCCTTGGACAAGGCTTTTATGTAATAGGCAGTCTGCTCACGCGAGGTGTACCCGTTCAGGTGAGCACCCATGCTCTCCACCTCCTTCTCGAAGGCGGCGCAAGGACGCTTCTTGGTGCCCTAAAGAAAAGGGATAGACACAATTACGAAGTGATTTCCCTCTTGGGCAGAACTAAAGCAAGGAAGAGGACAATAAAAACCTGAAATGATAAAACCTGTCACGAGATTCATAAAAGCACAGAAAGCAAGAGATGTAAAACCTGGCTTATTAACTCTAGCTAAAGGATGGTTGAGGTGTATTTTGAAAGACCAATAAAAACCCAACGCGGAAGGAGAAGACCTATGTCAAGAGAACAGTGGCTGAAGATCACATCAGTGGAAGTAAACCAAGAACAAGGCTAAACCAAAAATAAGCATGTTTTTAGCTATCCAAGCAGCCATATTCAGAAGCGGCCAGAATAGGAGCAGAAAACTTCTAATACAGAGTTCATCTCTTAAGGAGCACGCTAGATGCTGCAGTTGCCTATGATGGCACAGGCTGGAATCGAGTCAGCATGTCCCAGGCTTGGATGTCTTCTGTCCTAGGGCTGTGCAGCAGACACGTTATTAGAAAAGCAAGAGCTGTAGCCTCTAAACTTCACTGGTTCACTAAGAGAACCCAAGAAAAATTGCTGGCTAAAGGAAATGCTGCTTATATATATAGCGATCACGTAAGAGCTATATGCACTACAGAGTGGCTGGGACAGTAAGGTATTGGAACCACAGCGTCACAAGACTCAGTTTCATTTGTTTCTCACTTTCTTTTTTTCTTTTAAAAGGAGAAACACCAACTTGTAAGAGCTGCCTTAATTTACACATGCTTCCAAGTTGCTACATATTCAGAGAGCGCCACATAGGCTGGGTGCCTTTTGAAGTTTATACCATGTGCACACTCTCTGGGATTCAGGTGACCTCATTTATGCCCTCTTCTAACAGCTACAGCCCCGGAAGCGAGAGCTCAATACGTAAGTGAATATTTAGAACAGCTCTCCACACCGCCCTGAGCCAGACCTACCGCACCTCCTTACCTTAAAGGCCAGATGTTCCAGGAAGAAACCAGCCCCGTTGTTCTTCTTGTCTTCATAGCGGCTGCCCACCCCGATCCACACACCCACCTAAGGGCAAAAGCGTCAAGTGCACATATTAGGAAAGAAAACAAACAGCCCGCTCAAGCCTCAGGCCACAAACGTTAACAGCAGGGACCAGAAGTATCCGCCACAAACACTGCACTACTAGGAGCAAAACAAGAACACGCACCAGCAACTTTCCTGTACACCTCTGGACTTCTTCTCTAGCAGCTTTGCAAAAGCCTTTCCTAGTTTTGCTAGAGATATAACTACTACTGGTCACTTACTGTTACTCAAAAGCTATAAGGCTCAGAAAGGTCAGGGTGCAAAAGCTTGACTACAGACTTACACAAAGCCAGGCTAGGCTTTCTACTGCTACAGTCACCATAGAATGGTTT